>NC_068299.1:42070313-42253313 GCF_025860055.1 Xyrauchen texanus
GGGGGTGAAAGCCCACTGTTCAACATGTCACCAGCCAGCCTCCAAGAACCCCCGTCAGCAACAAAACGGTGGGAGCCCGCACACCAAAGCCTGGTCACTAACCACGGCATGGTTCCCAAAGAACTTGAGCTGGCCAGAAACATCCCTACTTTCACCCCAAATCCTGCAGGAGGCCACGACGTGCACGCCTACCTGCAAGACATAGACTTTCACTTGCACACTGTTCCCAACGTGACCATGCGGGACAGAGTGTACCTGCTGAGAATTACGTCTAGCCGCGACGTGCGCAGCTTCCTGGATCGACAACCAGAGACTATCAAATCAGACTACCTACAGCAGGCCTTCAGAGAATTCTCTGATCCAGAGTCAGAACAAGGACTCATCGTCGCTATGGACCTCAAACAGGCCCGACTGGAAACTCCACAGGCCTACTACGGCCGCATCCGACGAGCCTAATTCGGAGCACGGAACGAACCTGGTATGGAAGAAGATTTCAACTTCAAAACTCTGTTTCTGCATCCCACGGTGAGCCATCACTTAGGGGTCCTGGCCTGCCCTCGTAGCATGACTACCCAACAGCTGCGAGACTTAGCCCATAAAGCTTTCACCAAACAGAAGATTGCTTCTGAAAAGACTGTAAAAAATCCAACCATTTGTCGTCACTGATCAGCGCTCAGAGCTGGCCCTAGAGGGCGCCCACCAGCACCACAGTAACAGACCTTTTTACCACGAGTCAAGACCGTTCCATGACAGAAGAGGGCAGCACAACCGTGATGGTGCCCGTCCTAAGCACCAAAGCGGGCGCTCTGAAAGATTCTACGATGGCCCACGGCCACCCCACAACCAAAAGGGTGGAGCCACATGGGAAGCCAACCGACGGCCCAGACAGAACAGAACCCCGTCGATGAGAACGTCAAGCCCAGACAGCCCGCACACCTCGCGGCATGCATCAGGCAAGTTCAAGTCCGAGTCTACCCCACAGAAAAACAGTGAGGCCACGGTGGAGACCGCAGAGATCCTGAAGGTTCTGAAAGAGCTTCTTCATAGAACACCTCACAAAAAAGACAAAGAGGACAGGTCAGACTCCTCATGACTAAGCATAAGGCATGAAACCAACACCCTTCCTGACTGCCCTCCTACTGAACCAAGCACCCAGAGCACCGCTCTTCAGACACAGACTACCGAACCAGCTATCACATCACCAGGTGACAGCGAAACCCACTCACTGCAGTTGACAACCACACATCCTGCAGCGGACAACACAATCCGTCACACCAGTGACCAAGCCCCTAAGATACCAGAAAGTGCTGTTTTGGTTGTGTGTCTCTGCACGGAGTCACCCGACACCGACCCTAACTGCTTATCGATCACCACACAAGCCCCAACACCAAAACTCCTGGGGAATCTGATCGAAAAGGGGGTAGCACGAAAACTCTCTCGCCATCACTGTGGAACATGACGTGAGACTCGAAGCCCTGGTAGACACTGGAGCAGACCTCACTTTGGTATCAGCTGAACTTTTTGAAAGACTCAAATTTGAAGTTAAGAGGCAAAATCGAACTCTAAAATCTCAAAATTGTGTGCTAAATGTACAGTCATACAGCCAAAATGACGTCCGGCTTGAACAGATAGCTCCCATTCACTTGACCATTGGCCCTATGAGTGTGGTACACCCTGTGTACATCTCACCAATGAACACATATCCCCTTCTTATCGTAAAAGATCTACTAGACCGCTTCGAGCCCCTGCTGGACTTCAGACAGCTGAAGATGTGGGCTCAAGTGCGAGAACCTCTCCCCCTTCAGCCACCCCGATCACCTGAACCAGACTGTCAGGTCACAAAGGTCACGGGAACTCTCACAGCCAGCCACAGTGACACAGCATCAGCACCCGAGCGACATTCAAGTTCGCTACTCTGCACATTTCAACTCACCCAAGACTTTGACTCCTTCTGCCCCAAGGTTACAGCTGACCTGCACTTGAATGGTGTAACTGCCACTGACATCATACTAGCACTATGGGCAGACAACTCAGCCATCAGCCTCTCCCTATACAATGCTCTCATTGAAGACACACCGGACCTTCCATCTGCCAGCAAGCACACCCGTTTTCCTTTGAACTCATGCCCATCAACAATGGTGACTGCCAAAAGGATCTGTGCCTTGAACTTGAAGTGGAACTACCGGTGTCTGACTCACTACTTCTTGGTCCTTCCAGACCTGCCCCATGATGTCTACATTGGAGCAGACATTCTGATTCGCCTCAACGCTCATGTAGACATTATTAATGAGGTCTTATGGGCCCCACTGACTTTACAGCCTCCTGTGATTCCAACCAACACTGCTAACCTCCGGTCAGGCCAGACCATTCCAGAGGTCTGCACCTTGGTCAACGAACAGGAAACTGTAGTACCAGCATACACCAAAGGGGTCGCTGTTCGGCTCAACATGCGCTGTGGTCAAACCCTAAACCACACGCTGGGTCTCTTTCAACCTTCACCCGAATGCGTTGAACTTGGACTCACGCTGGAAGCCACGGCCCTCACTGAAGTGTCATCCCGTGCTGTTTACATCCTCTTCAACAACTGCATGGCAATGGACATCACAATTCCAAAAGCCTACCGGGCAGGATGGCTAGTGAGCAACGACTTTCATGACTTTGAACTAACATTACCAATCATTGGACCCATCCCAGCTTCAATGATACCCGAAGGGCACACAGACAACACCGTCTTCACAACCCCCTTCAAAATCATCTCCATAACTTCAGTCATGCCAGTGGACAAAGACCAGGTATGCAGAACAGAACTGACAAAAGGACCAACACCTTGCAGTATACACAGTCTCCAAACAGCCTGCCTGCGAGATTGATGACACTGCCGCACCTTTGCCTGCCAACACGACAGACGACACACCGACAGAGGAGCCGTATCCAGGATTTGAGTCCCAAGTTCAGCAAATTCTAAACGACGCTGACGCACTTAATGATGCAGATCGACAAGAACTCAGACGAGTCCTTTACAAGTTCAAAGCATCATTTGCCAAAGACTCTTTAGATTGTGGTCTCACCGAGCTCCACACCGTGCGCATCCCAACGCACCCTAATGCTCCTCCCACGTTTGTCAGGGAGTACAAAATCCCCATCGTGTCACACAAACCAGTGCAAGAGATCATCGACTCCATGCTTGAAAAAGGTGTCATCCGTCCATGCAACAGCACCTATTCTGCCCCCATCTGGCCCGTCCTCAAACCAAACGGCAAGTGGCGACCCACCATTGACTACAGGAAACTGAATCAACAAGTGCCACTGTCACGATGGCCCATGACTCAGCTGGAGCAGGAAATACCCAGAATCAGAGGAGCCACCATCTTCTCTACACTTGATGTGGCCTCTGGATTCTGGACCATACCAGTGCATCCCGAAGATCAGCACAAGCTAGCTTTCACATTCGGCAACAGACAATTCACTTTCACAAGGTGTCCGTTTGGCTATGCCAACTCACCTGCTGAGTTCAACATCTTCCTGAACAAAGCATGCCCAGATGCCAGAACAAGAGGCAATCTTATCTACGTAGACTATGTTCTCATGAAAAGCACAACGGTGGCTGACCACATGAAAGAAATAGACTATGTTTTGAACCAATTGTCCACTGCCGGCGCCAAGATCGCCCTCCACAAAAGGACAGTGGTGCCAAACCAAGGTCAACTACGTGGGCCTACTCATAGGATCACAGGGCATCGAACCACAGTCCAGCTTTATTCAAGCCGTTCAAAACATCAAGCCACCCACCAATACCTCAGAGCTGCGAAGTTTCCTAGGGGTGTGCAATTACTCGCGGCAGTTCATCGAGAGCTACTCAGACATTGCAAAACCTCTAACTGCCATTTGTATGGACAGAGGTCCAAAAACAGGCCATGGACGAGCTAAAACGACACCTCTGCACCGCTCCGTGCCTGGCTTACCCGGACCCACAAAAAGAGTTCTACTTAGAAGCTGGATTCTCCAGCCACTGTCTCAGTGCTGGCCTGTACCAACGGCATGACCAAGACAAGAGAGTAATCGCATATGCCAGCAAGACACTTCTTCCACCCGAGAGTAAATTCTCAGACTCTGAAAAAGCTCTGCTCTGCACTGTATGGGCCATCCAGAGATTCTCCAACTACATTGGAGCCCAAAAGGTTATCATAGAGACTTGCCACCAGCCTGTCATGTTTCTCAACAGCCAGCGTATCCGAGATGGCGTGGTCACCAATTCACGCATAGCCACGTGGTTAATGGCCCTCCAGGGGCGCAATGTTGAGGCACGATATGCTCAGAATCACAAGTCGATGCTAGGCAACGGCCTGGCTGCCTGCCAGAACTGCTCTGATAACACACCAGCTGCAACGATGGATGTGGAAGAACCCCAACAACACAACTGACCTGTCACAGGTACTTTGAAGAAAATGCCTGCCAAGGTATGCCCACAGCCTACGTCGATGGATGTTCCTACAACCAAGAGGGCATTCGTCAAGCAGGAGCAGGTGTATTATGGGTAAATGACCTGCCGTGCCCACCACAACACTTCATCACAGTACGCGGAGGTTGCAGCCATTCTCATAACTCTGCAAATCGCATCGACCCATAACATCAAAGAACTCCTGATCTGCACAGACTCAAACTATGCCAGACTCAGTTTCACATGCCACCTTCCAAACTGGAAACAAAATGGCTTTAAAACTTCGAACAACAAGCCTATCAAACACCAACACCTGTTCCAAGAATGTGATGACATCACAAGAAATCACAACATGATTGTCTACTGGAAGAAGGTGAAAATACACTCAAGGCAACCAGGCCTTGACAAAGACTTGAACGACCAAACCGATGCACTTGCCAAGACTGGCGCACTGCACTGTACTCTATGGTCACCTCCAACCCTCCCACCCACCGTGAACATTGCAGTGATAACCCGAAGCAAACGAACTTTCCCTGCAACAGTGCCACCCTCACAGCCTCTAACGCTGACTCCGCAGATGTCAAACAACGACATAGCGGACATGCAAGACTCTGACACATCCATAGACTTTCCTGAACCACCTCTCTGACCCCACCAACCACCCTCTAGCGCCGTCTGACCTCACTGACGACCCATGCCTCAGACGACTGCATGACATAAAGCACATGCTGCGTGTGACAAACAACATTTTGTGGTATGCACCTGATGACATCACAGCGCCAAGGCTCGTGGTGCCACAGTGCCTAAGGGGGGTCATGCTAAGTTATGCCCACGACGCACTATGTGCCGGGCACCACGGCGCCAGAGCCACTTATGAGACACTGAAACAAGTGGCATACTGGCCCCGCATGCAGGAACATGTGACAGAATATGTCAGAGAATGCCTGGTTTGCTGCCAGTTTCAACCGGCAAACCCAAACCACAGAGCTCCACTGCAACGCAGGAGAGTCACATTCCCATGGTCAGACCTCCAAATCGACTGGGTAGGACCTCTGCCCAGGTCGACAAGGGGCAACAAATACTTCCTCACAGTCGTGTGCCAGTTCACAAAGTGGGTAGAGTGTCTTCCAGCACCCAACGACACTGCCCAGACCACGGCATACCTCCTGATGAACCACATCTTCTCCAGGTTCGGACTGCCCCTGAGAGTCAACTCAGACAGAGGCACTCACTTTACGGCTGAGATTATGCAACAGATCTGGAAACTCCTGGGAGTCCAAGTTCAACTACACGTCAGTCATCATCCAATCTCATCTGGCCAAGTGGAACGATCGAACCGAACCGTGGTCAGTATGTTGAAGAAGTATGTGTCTGCCAATCAGAAGGACTGGGATGTAAAACTCCCGCTGGTGCTAATGGCTCTCAGAGCCACCCCACAGAACTCGACTCACATGTCTCCTTCGAACTAATGACTGGGCGGCAGATGACACTGCCACTGCATCTGCTGTATCAGCCAGGAGACTCCAGCCTCGTCACGGCCTGCACCACTCATCAGTACCTCGACGAGCTACACCGGCACCTGAAAGCAACATTTGCTTTTGCACAACAACAGCTTCAAAAGAGTGCCGAAGGACAGAAAGCATACTATGATCAAAAAGCGTCGCACCAAGAACTGGACGTGGGCGACAGGGTCTGGTATTATAGCTTCATTCAGCCATCCCGCACAGCCTCCCATCGGCTGTCAAAGAAATTACTGCCCCACTGGACAGGACCCCATGAGATCATTGACAAACTCTCCCCAGTGGCGTACTGGATCCAACTAAACCGGAGACAGAAAGAGCCGGTTCTCAAATGGGTCCACCGTAATCAAATAAAACGACATATGGCCGACAGGGAAAAGCGGGGAGGGGCCAATGCAAACTAACCTGATTTCCATCCTAGGAGTCGAAAGACCGTCCTGCACTACCAAGGACGACCCTCGCTGACCCCCTTGTCTCTATCCCTTTTTGCCCTTACTAGGATGCTGCTGTGGTTCACCATCCTGTGCCTCCAGTCAACCAGAAGTCAACCGCAGTCGGACATCATCTCACCTGGTCCGGCATCAGGCATCGTCCTGAGGGAACAACCGGGACTCCTGATCACCAACTGCCGGACCCACACCCAGAAAGTGTACGTTCGACTCGACCCCCGCAACATCTACCGGGCCCACTACCCCCGAGCGGTAGCCCAATACAGCTGGGCAGGTGCCCGATGGACCGAGGACTCCTCAGCTCACGTTGAGGCCGATGTCACGCACATGCTCAACCAACTTGAGAAAATGACTGTCACACAAGCGGAGTTAGGTGGACACAACCACCGCTCCAAACGGTTCCTGGGAGCTTTGCTCGGAGCTGCCGCTGCCGTCGGAACTCTGTTTAACATTGGTATGTCTAGTATCAACGCAGTGAACCTAGCCACCGTGAGGCGGCATGTGGCCGAAATTCAAACTGAGATACCCCAGCTAAAAGAGCAACTCACCACACAAAGTGCATCCCTGCAGACCATCGGCAAGACCTTGAGAGGAACTGTGGTAATTCTTAACACTCACAGCGTTCTGCTGAACCAGACAGTGAGCTCCATGAAACAGCTTTTCAACGTCTTCCAGAACGACTTCGCTCAAACGCAGCTGGTCACAGCACTGATGACAGACATGCTGCGGGAGGTGAGCTCCTCCATTGACAGCCTAGCCATGGGTAGAATTCCACCGTACCTGATACCCTTAAGCCTTGTACAAACCGTGCTGGCTTCCACCATCACCACAACGACTGACCCGTTACAACTACACCTTGCCTACTCTCTGGGTAGCGCCATCCCACTCTACGTCGACCCCGAGCAGAGGGAAGTGGGTTTTCTCCTGAACCTACCCATCATAGAGTCAAGCCAAATCTACCGACTCAAGGACATTGTCAACATCGGGTTTTGGAAAAGTAACACACACATCAAGATCCACACCCCAGACGTGGTGGCCTACCACGACAGCGACCCACGGCTGTACCTGGCCCCAAATCTGCATATGTGCACGTTGACCAAAGACATTCACTACCTCTGCCCCAGCAAACCCTTCCTCAGAGACAACACTGACGGAATCTGCGGGCTGCAACACCTGGGCAGCGATACCCGCCGCCCTGCCGATGCCAAGCCTCGCACTCAAGTCAGCGAGACACAAGCCGAGATCGTAGGCGACAGGTGGCTTGTTAACACTCCTGTGCGCGCAGCTACACTCACCTACGACCAGCATGACACCGCCACCCGTCTCACCTTGCCCAACCACAGCATGTGGATTCAAGTCCCGAAAGGTGCCATCCTCCATCTCGATGACCTGGCACTATACCATCTCCCAGGTGAAGAGTACGAAACAGAACTGGAAATCCCATCTTTTTTCCAGAATCAAAACCTCACCCTAGATCCAGAACTGGAACTATGGATCGAAAGAGAGGGCTCCCAGTTAATTGACATTGCTCCTATCGACACAGCCCTCCAAGCCTTGTCTCGAATGCCCATCTTGACCACCTCACCTGTTGTCCGAGCCTGGACCGCAGCGGACACTGCGCTGTGTATCTCTATGGGAATCAGCCACCTCCTGACACTAGGCCTGGCCTTCATCCTGTACAGGAGGCTCAACGAGATGCAAACATCCACAGCCAAGCTCACGAAAGCCATGTCCGTAGGTTTCCGACGGAACCCCCGGAAAGAGGGGACCATGACAGAGACCACTTTGAACCTCATCAAATTGAACCCTCCGTCCGAATAACCACCTGCTACAAAACCCTCATGATTCACCTGCCATCCGCCATTGTGACGATTGTCGCCCGATGATGTCTCCAACAGGGACATCACCTGGCGAAAAGGGGGACTGTAGCGTCTGGAGGAATCAATGAAGGATAATCATTAACTCAGCAGGTTCCGAACAAACAAGAACTTACTGTTAAAACTCCCCTAATTACTGCAATAGCGCCGACTAGTCTCCACGAGCACAATAAATGTATTGACAAAGAGACAATGAACTATTGACAGAGGATCCTCGTGGTGCTTTCTAAAACCCCGCACATGTGATACTCCGTGTTTCACCACGTGAGAAAAGAGCACGTGAAAAGTTGGCAACAGAGAATGTGTGTGTTTTTCAGTTTTAAACTTAGAAATGTATGTCTAATGAAATATGTTTTAATCCCTGTGTGTTTATTTGTCTGATGATAGATCAAAACTAGTTGAAATTAGTTTAGTAGTGTAGTAAAACCTGTTATAGTTAATAAGGTGATCTTATATTTAATAGCCTAACAGTGTATATCCACGTCTAAGTGAACCAAGTACATCTTTCTTGGTATCAAATTAAACCTTACGATTTGTCCTAGCCGAAAATAAATATAAGGTCACCTTAGAAATGGTATTTCGGCTATGTTTACCATCTTTGAGTCATTCAGCCCAAAATCTCTTACCGTCATAAACACAGTCATAAACATGCAAATGAGCCTGACGAGACAAGGGAATCATTCTCCTGCCCAAAGAAAGGAGAATTTTACGACCTCCAAAGGAATGCTCAGACAGGGCTGATTCTCACTCAATTCTTACTGAGGAGAAATGAACCCTTTTTAATCCCATATATCCTATATATATATATCCCTGTGATAAATGTATTAACATGTATCTAATGTTCCATCTCATGATTTTCCTAAATATGTGTTTTGTCTATGAGTTCTTGCAAACTCTAATGGGTTAATGTTTCAGACGTTGCATACTATGGTTAACCGAAATCATATGTGTGGCATATTTGGTCTCTATAACTTGGTATTTTGAAGATTGAAATGACTGTGTACATGATATGTCGATAACAACAACATATTAGTATTACAAGAAGATTTTCTAGTTTCTTCATCTACCACCCCTCTCAGAACAAAGGGGCAATAAACCAAATTCCCGCCTGAAACTTCCACTCTTCTTATTGGTCGAGCCAATGAGAGGTGGGACACATTTTCTAAGGGCATAAATTGCACTAACAACGGACCTTCGCCCTCTTCCCTCATCTCCTTACAGCTTAGTTCTTCCTCTTTTTTGAATGCTCCGATCTTCTTCCTCTCGCTTCTCTGAACTAGGAAGCCCTCAAGGACTCCCAAGCGTGCGCCAGGCTACGGCCTTGTCTTTCCAACTCCCAACTTCACTTCTGGACCTCCCTTGGACTTCCCCTGGAACTCTTCAAGCCATCTCACACTCTCTCACTTCTCCCGATCTTCTGCAACTCCCGGGAACACTCGTCAACTATTCAACTCCACGCTCTGGAAACACCGCACCGAAGTCCTCTGTCTCAAGAACGCCACGAGGACACGCAGTCTCGCTCAAGCAACACAAAAAGGTCTAGTGTGCAAGTATGATTTCACCTGAAATTCCAACGCATTAAAGTGTGTAATTCCAGTTGCTGGCTCTTAAAGGGTTAATTGTAATAAGTTTGCCATACCTCCAATAATTCTTCACTTTCCCTTACTGCATTTATTTTGTTTATTTTATGCTTATTCTGTGTTATATGTATGTTTGTCAATTGCACTGATATATCATAGTGCCTTGTATTAAACTCTATACGTGTAATTGTCTGTGTGTGTTGGTTACAAAACAAAGCCTCTTTAATGTGCGATTTTAAGCTACGAGCTGATATTATCAAAGTAAGTTAATGTGCTTTTGATGAGTGAGCTTATAACTAGGAATAACCCCTCTGGAGAATTGATCAAAAGTACCAAATAAAGTGGTTCGGCGGACGAACTGACTGGTTGCGGTAGCCTACGGGTCAATTCCATTGAGGTGTTATTAAAATTAATATAGCCTGTATGCATATGATGTATATTCCTAATTAATCATAATTCGTTGTGTTTAATTATCTATATATATATATTTGAAGCAGACTCTTGGACTATATAAGCCCTTTTTGGGGCGTTTTTACATGTATGGGTGTTCGGGTCACACTGTATGATTAATCATTGATTTTGATCAGTAATATTAATTGTACATTCCCCAAACCTGACCTGTTCACACCCTACACCACTATGCATCATGATTGCATTACCACCTCGGGGTGTGCGTTATTTCTATAATAATTCAACAGCTTGGAGTCAATTATTCATTGCTTATAGTATGAAGCTGCGCAAGTCATTTACCATTACATTTAGTAATTTAGCAGACACTTTTCCAAGATGACTTATAAATCAGGAACATAAATGATTTGTTGTTTACTTAGAATGCAGAAGAGATGGGTGCAAGTTAGTTTCCCAGCATTTCTTTCATTTCTTTTTTTATAGAGCACAATTAAAAACAACACGAGATTGGCCAATGTGCTTCACAACAGAGCAGCATAAAAAATAAAAAAGCACAACAGCAATCGATTAATTAAAAGATGTTATTAAAAGAAAAACACTCCATGGGGCGCTAGAGAGCACCACATGGAGTGGACGTAAATTTAGGGAGCTCCCTCAACAAGCCTCCGTAAACTAGTACTATTTGACAATTTTCATCGCGAAAGTTTGCTCAACAATATCCAACAGTGAGATGAAGACGACTAAGCCAAAGAAAGGAGATTCACCATCCAGCGCAGTCGAAAAACTGGCCGAGAATCCTATTGAGCACGAGACTGATCGCGATCACGACACGGCCACGGACTCAACTGCTATCCTGTCAGCCATTCAAACCATGAATAACGGTATGAACGACAGATTTAATTCACTGGAAGCAACTATTTCATTTGCAAACAGCGCTGTCTGAAACCACCTCGCGTATTGCAGATCTTGAGAACGTTAAAGCTGAGCACAAAAGCCGCATTTCTGACCTGGAGGCCTCCTGTCAGGAAATACTATCAGCTAATAAGGTTCTACGTGCTAAACTGGATGATCTCGAGGGCCGTTCCCGACGACAGAATATTAAGATTGTCGGCCTACCCGAGAACGTGGAGTCTGGTCGCCCCACTGAGTTTGTGGAAAAACTTATCCCGAACCTCCTGGGAGCCGAGAACTTTCCTGCAGGGATTAAAGTTGACCGTGCACGTCGCACCGGGCCTTTACCGCCAAAAGGAGGGTGTCCCCGAATTCTGATCGCGAGGATACATCATTACCCGGTCAAGGAGATGATCCTGCGGCTTGCGCGGCAACACTCGCCTCTAAAATATGACGGCGTTCACATCTCCGTCTTTCCAGATTTCATGGCTGAGGTCCTCTCACAGCGAAGGGCGTTTGACGGAGTGAAAAGGAAATTGAAGGAGGCTGGTATTCGATTCGGAATGCTGTTCCCCGCACGTCTTCTTGTCACCCAGGGCACTAACAAGAAAATCTTTGGCTCGGATTCGGATGCTGAATTATTCGTTAACACCATCACTGTTGAAGACCCTACTTGATCTGCTGCGCGGGATTGTTTTTCAATGCTGTTTCCATGGCTGAATGACTTAAATCATCATTTCTGCTGTTTACCTTCGGCCTTTAGTACGAGGTTGTGAGTATTTTCAAGCAAAAAAAAAAAAGGAGAGAGAGACATTGTACAGACTGCTTGCGATCATGTTATTTGGTCAGATTGTACACCTTATTAGTGCCTTATCTGCACGTACATGTTCATACTTTCCTTCATATCATTTATATAGTTTAAACAGTGTTTAAAAACAAAAGCAATTCTTTTGTTGATAACTTAGTTATACGGAGGCTGCGTGGGAGTCCCCTGGTTTCACTTTTTTAGGTTATTTTTGTAGGCAGGTTTTCCGCTTACTCCTTATGCTGCCCTGCAGCTCCACTGTTCATATGAGTTTTTTTTCCCGGCTTCATTTGGGGAAGCTGATGGAAGGGGGAGGGTGGGTGGTTTTGTCTTTTTTTGTTGTTTGTTGTCTCGAGTTTAGTGTCTGTACATCTCCTTCAATGGTTATTCAGTGGTTATTATCCCTTCAAATTCATTTTGCAGCTGCCATTACAATAGATATTATACTTCATGATGTGTAGTAGGGGATCTTCACTTAAAGGTGGCAATGTCACTCTTGCTAGTTGGAATGTCCGGGGATTAAATAACCAGGTTAAGAGAGCTAAAGTTTTTTCTTATTTGAAGTCCATCCCTGCTGACATAATATTTTTACAAGAGACACATATTAGGCATTCTGAACAAAGGCAACTGAGATGCAATTGGATCTCCCAGGTATTTCAATCTACCTTCTCATCCAGGGCCAGAGGAGTAGCTATTCTATTTCGTAAGTCAGCTCCTTTTAAGCACATATCCACTATCAGCGACCCTAATGGCCGCTATTTAAATGTATCTGGCCTACTTTAATGTGTACGGACCTACGGACCTTTTTTTTCCGCAGAGTCTTTAATCTTTTAACAAACACTCTGAACACGCACCTGATAATAGGCGGTGATTTTAACTTGGTGTTGGACCCTACTCTAGATAGATTTCCTTCTTGCATTGGAATACCCTTGGCCAACTCTACCTCTGTTCTTAACAGTCTGATTACTTCTTTTGACCTCGTTGATATCTGGAGACTAAAACACCCAACGGACATGCAGTATACTTTTTTTTCGCAAGTTCATAAATCATACTCCAGGATAGATTTCTTTTTAGAACACTCTAAAATTATTCCCTGTGTAAAATCAATGAAGCATCACAATAGAATCATCTCCGACCACTCAGCAGTGACAATCTCTCTAGATCTCATAGAAATTAAGCCCAGCTATTACTGGCGTTTTAATCCTACTCTGTTAATTGTTCACAAAAGTTTACATCCGAGAGCAGAATTGCTAGCGGAGTTTCTCAAATTTAATGACACGGGCGAGGTTTCTGACTCGACACTATGGGAAAGCCTAAAGGCTGTCTTGAGAGGACATATTATTTCATACGAGTCCAGTCTAAAAAAGCAAAGGGTAAAACGCCTTTCAGAAATTGATAATCATCTTACTCGGCTGGAGGACACTTACAGAGATTCAGCAGACTCAGAAGTGCTTAACGAAATTACAGCACTAAAATTGGAATATAACTCGATTCTTTAGAACCAAGTTAATAATATGTTGCTAAAAGTGAAGCAAAAACAGTTTGAACTTGGTGACAAACCAGACAAATTGCTTTCTCGTCAGCTGAGGGGGCTACAAGCCTCTAGAGCAATTCATAAAATCAAGAACAAAAATGGTGTCGTTCTAACAATTGTCAGTGAAATCAATGATACATTTAAAGAATTTTACGAAAAATTATACAAATCTAGGGGTTGTTCTGACCCCTCAGCTTTGGCTGATTTCCTTCATTCATTACATCTTCCAAAGTTGGGTTGCTCTGAGCAGGCTTTGAATGCGGGCATAACGGTAGAGGAAATACTAGCTGCGATTAAATCTTTCCCCAGTGACAAGACGCCTGGCCCAGATGGTTTCGGGATCGAATTTTACAAAAGATTTGCGCAGGTGCTCTCTCCTATGCTGTTGAGGATGCTTAAATCATTCTTTTGACATACATAAACTTCCCCAGTCCTTGTATGACGCAAATATTTCTCTAATTCTTAAAAAAGGTAAAGAAGAAACTGACCCAGCATCTTATCGACCCATATCTCTTTTGAACTCTGACCTTAAAATTTTTACTAAAATTCTGGCTAATAGATTAAATATCTGCATTGGGGAAATTATCCACCCCGACCAATCTTGTTTTATTCCTGGCCGTTTTTCTTTTTTCAATGTCTGGCGTTTATTGAATAACTTATACACCAGATTCGATTCTAAAGCTAGCGTTGCAATTCTTGCCTTATATGCAGAAAAGGCATTTGACCAAATTGAGTGGGATTATATTTTAGCTGTGATTAGAGAATTTGATATGGGTGATGCATTTGTCTCTTGGGTGAAGTTGTTATGCCTCCATCCTTCGGCGTCAGTTCTCACCAATTTTAACAAGTCATCGCAATTCCAATTACACCGAGGCACTTGACAGGGCTGCCCTCTCTTGCCTTTGCTTTTTGCAATAGCAATCGAACCTCTCGCCCTTGCAATTAAAAATAACTCTTTAATTTCGCCTTTGAATTTAGGCCAAATTAACCATCATATCTCCCTCTACGCAGATGACATTATTCTGTATCTAAGCAACCCTGAACAGTCTATTCCACCCTTACTAAATCTGTTGTAAACATTTGGTAAACTCTCTGGTTATTCAGTAAATTGGCAAAAAAGTGAATTTTTGGCTGTGACTAGCAACATCGATCCAATTTTTATGCGTAGTCTACCTTTTAAAATAGCCATAAACAGTTTAAAATATATCGGAGTTAATATACCTAGAAACCCAAAAGATATATATAAGCTTAATTATTTAACAATGCTTGAAAACCTAAAAGGACAATATAAAATGCTGGAGGACCTTACCACTATCAATGATGGGGCGTGTGAATGCTATTAAGATGGTGACGTTACCCAGATTCTTGTATCTTTTCCAGAATTTGCCGATTTATTTACCCCAAAAGTTCTTCAAAACTTTAGATTCTATTGTGCTGCCTTTTATCTGGGGCTTCAAAGCACACAGAATATCTAAAATACACGTGTGTAAGCCTAGGTCGCTGGGGGGGTTTGGGTTTGCCAAACTTACAACATTACAAAAGGCTGCCAATTGTAGAGCCTTAACTTACTGGCAGGACCCGCACCCCGACAGTCCCTCAACTGATATCCCTTCATGGCTTATGATTGAGCAAGGTGCCTCAAATTAGTCACTCTCCTCATTACTTTTTGCTGTCCCAGCGACATTTAAAGCCACAGTAGGATCCCATTTTATGATTAATAATTCTCTAAGGATATGGCTTCAGATTGGTAAGGCATTTAAATTGCCAAATACCTCTTTTCTTGCTCCTGTCTGTCGTAACCATGCCTTTAAACCTTCACTATTAGACCCAGTGTTCACAGGCTGGGCTAGAAAAGGAATCCTTACCTTGAGAGATTTATATATTGTCAATAATTTTGCCACATTCACTCAACTAACAGAGAAATATGACCTTCCTGCTTCACATTTCTTTAGATACCTACAAATTAGAAATTATGTTCGTTCCACTGATAGTGAATTACATAAATTGCTTACTTGCGTTCCCAACACTCCAAAGTTAGTTACAAAATTTGTTGACTTCTTCACAAGTCAGTTAGATTTTTCCACTATTCATCTGAAAAACGTTTGGGAAGAGGAACTAGATGTTCAGCTCTCTGAGGAGGACTGGGAAAAATGTCTTAAAAAAATATACACCTGTTCTATTAATCCCAGGCACCAACTTATTCAGTATAAGGTGTTGCACAAGATTACATTACTCAAGGGTTAAACTTAATTCTTTCTATCCTACTATCTTCCCTCTCTGCAATAAGTGTGAGTCTGCGGAGGGCTCTCTTGGTCATCTCTTCTGGGCATGCCCAAAACTGGGTGAATTCTGGTCAGAAGTTTTTCAGTTTCTTTCTGAAGCTTATGCTTGTGAGCTTCCCTTGGATCCTGCAATTGCCATTCTTGGCTGGTCGGCCTCTTTGCTGCGCCTTAATAATGCTACCCGACTGCCTATACAGTATGGTTTGATGATTGCCAAAAAATCTATGCTCTGCATGTGGAAGAAAAATTCGAAGCCATTATTCAAGTTTTGGTTGTCAGAACTTTCCTCCACTCTGCACGTGGAAAGACTCAGATATAGTATTTCTGGAAATATAGAGAAATTTGAAGCCTCTTGGAGGCCTCTTTTCAATCACTTGTTAAAAATCAACAATGATGAAGCTATTTAATATGTTTTTCTATTCATTTTTTTTTAAATAGTTTTTTTATTGGGATTTTATTGTTATTTCCGTTGACCTCTGTCTTTAATGTAAAGATACCTATGTATATCTCATGTGGTCATGTTGTACAATCTCACCTGGTTTATAATGTCTCACTAGGCAAACATCTGTTTTGACCTTCCTTGCCTGTGCCTGGTGATGTGGTTTTCTGCACATTTGAATCCAACTGAAGGAGTTTTTTTTTTTTTTTTTTTTTTGTGTGTGTTTGTTTGGTTCTGTCCTGTGATTGTATTGTCTTTTTGTCTGAAAACCTACAATAAATATAATAATAAAAAAAGAAAAGAAAAAAAGAAAAACACAATTTAAACAGACACTGAACTTCCTGTTGCTGGCCGCACAATATATTCATCGTTCATCATTATATCCTTTGTCATTTGTTGTAGAAATTTTAATGCTAGTAGCCTAGTCCCTGTATCTAAGGAATGTAGAAGGGGAAGATCTGCTTCTGTTGAAGACCTTGGGGAAAAGAGGTATAAAAAAACTGCCCAGCCCTTCCTTCCTCGTCTCACTCATAGCACAGAGTAACTCCAGTGTAATGACTGGGTCCTTCTTGCAAGAATAAATTCTTATAAAAGACTGTTTGATTCAGAGTGTCTCTTACGCAGTGATAATGGTTGGTTAATAATTTTTTGCCACAACACATTTGACCGCGTTTCAGGTTTTTCCCCTTTTCTACCGTTTCATCTGTGTGTATTTTACCTGTTGCTGCTGGCACCTAGCTAGAGTCTGTGTTTGTAGCCTGCTAGTTTTTTTTTTTTTTTTTTTAGCATCGCTTATATGTTTTTAGCCTTTAATCCTTAACATCTGCCATTTTTAAGCGCGCATCGGGTTTTCCCTCGTATTATTTTCTTATTGCGATTCAACTGCGCACATATTCCACCTGCATCCGCGTTATATTTTTATCGTGAATAAACTTCAGTGCGCACCCGTTTTTTCTCCTCTGCGGTACACCGATTATTGCATCGATCTCAAAGCACCGCTTATAAAGAACAACCAACAACAAACAATTTGCGGTAAGTCATGGCATCAGCTCATGTTATTTCTTCCTGCATTGCATGTCACATGTTTACAATAGCCTCCTCCGTCAGCAGTGAGGGATTCACATGTGATAAATGTTAGGAATTAGTCAGGCTGACAGAGAAGGTTAATGAGTTAGAGACTCTAATCCGAACGCTAGTGGAGTTCAGTGAGAAAGAGAAGCCGGTAGATACGTTTCGGATGAGAATAGTACAGAGAGCAACATGCACACTTTGGTTCCGGCTGTAGAGCCCCTGCAGCAAGGCATTTGGGTAACGTCTCAGTGGCATACTTGCTCGGCAAGGAGACACCACCGGAGAGCTGCACAGGTCCGATTTTGTAAATCCGCACCCGCCCGTACCCGCAGTGCTTAAAACGGCATCCGACCCGTTTTCCGACAGCAGCACTAATTAAAATCCGCAACCCGACACGATCCGCTTAAAATTGAACTGAGACCCTGTCTCAACCTCGGGACTCCTATCCTGAGGTCACCAGAACCGGCTGGATCCAGCACCATTCCTGCTTCACGTTGGACTCCACTGCTACATGTCGCAGAATGATGATGACTAAATGCAGCCGGTGCCAGCCAAACATCACTTCAATCTATTATGACGGACTTCAGAGGATGAAATTATGCCAACTCCAACCTGCATCACCTCGGTCTATTTATGGACTACGATCCTGAAATGAAATGCTTAGACTAACAATTGCCAACAAAAGCCTTCATCAGCCAATTAACAAGGACAATTGCATCTATGTGAACTTCTGCAATTAATCTAGATGGACTTCAAAGACTGTGGTCATTAATCTTACAGTTCAAACACAATCGATGTTTAAACACTGACCCTTAACACTTACTTAGTTTAATAATTTTAAACCATTATTTGAACTATACACATGTAATATTTACATTATATTCATGATGTTAGTCAGAGGGGAACTGGCCCCCACAGTGAGTCTGGTTTCTCCCAAGGTTATTTTTCTCCATTATTCAACATCTTATGGAGTTTTGTGTTCCTTGCCACAGTCACCTACAGCTTGCTCACTGGGGTTATTAATACAATTATCATTTAATTATTTATAAACACTATTAAAATTCTTATTTTATCTAAATTACACAATGATGATTAATCGACTTTATAGACATTACAGTTCTTATCGTCTGTTAATGCTAATATTCTGTAAAGCTGCTTTGAAACTATGTGTGTTGTGAAAGGCGCTATACAAATAAAATTGACTTGACTTGATCCGCACCCGAAATAAAATCAGTTTAGCCAATCACATTATAGACACACTTTTTTCAAATTTTTATTGCCTTTGGCGGATTGCCTTAAGACAAGGACAACAGCCGAAGCTGTCAAAAAGCCGATAGCCTATACAGAACATGGCTAACGTTACCACAAAACAATGCAATTTCGTCTAGCACATCAGACAATTTCACACCACACATAGGCCTACTTAACAGTTTTAAATTAGACAATAACAAACAGTGTAGGCTATGTGATAATTTTAAATGAAAGAAAAGTCCAGTTGTATGCGAATCCTAAACGCTACATACACCGGCAACTAGGTATAAACAGCCTTACAATTAGGGCTGAGACGTGAAACTGTCCCGTTTATGAATCCAGTGCGAGGTGATTAGATCCTATTTGTGGTGTTTTAAATTGCTGTGTAAAAAAAGCACATCGTCCACTGTTGACGGTTTCAGCTGACTCCTCCGCTCTTGGATAACGTATCCAGCACAAGAGAAGTCTCGCTCACTTGCAGCGCTGGATGCAGGGATGGCGAGGATAGACCTCGCAATCTGGGCAATATTAGGGAAAAGGTGAGCATGGTCTTGCCACCATGACAAAATGTCAAAATGGTTATCTTTTGGCGATTTGTGATCGATGTAAGCAGCCACTTCATCCTGATACTGCGGGCCCTCATCACTGGAATCTTCCACGTCAGATAAAGTGTCCGCCGACACTTGAACTAGCTTCTCCGGTGGGGGGTGGGACTGCTCCTCCTCAGGACTTCCACGCTTATCCTTAAGGTCTATAATAAATGTAAACAAATATTGCAAAAATTTTATGGACGTGACATTTGCAGTCAAAACTGCATTTTATAAATGAAAATGCATTTAATACCAATATATGGAAACGTCTGTTTATATATCCATCCATACTCCCTTAATAAAGGAAAAATATCAGTCTACACATGCGTTTTATATTTAATATGAGGGAAATACACAATGCCTACGTGTGACACAAAAAAAAAATCTGTAACTTTTAGGTGGCAAATCATTTTTCTTTCGTTCAAATCCCACTCCGACATAGAAATTATTTAGGGTAGGCTACTGTAGGCTATTAGGCCTACGTGTGGTAGGCGCTAGGCATTAAAGAAAACATTTAGTTTCACAATTTTATATATTTTTATATATTATTTCATCAATGTTGATTATATGAGGTGTGAAAAGCATAGTAGCCTAAGATCATAACTTGTGCAATATGTCGGGAGACAGAGTGGGCAGACGTTATTGAACACTTCATTAAGTTTCGTATTGTATAAAGCATTTCTTTAAAGTGAATTTCGTTTTGTATTAATTTTATCTTACCTTTAAACAATGTTTTATAACCAATTGTCTGAATTTAATAAATAAGAAGTAATAGCAGCGGCAGGCATCAGCACACGGAGCGGAGGCAATGGCGCATGAACTGGAAATTAACGAAACTCAGCATATAAGCTACTGCTACATGCACCACAGACCTGATAAATATATAGAAAGCTTGAAATGTGTACTTTTAAACAAAACAAATTTCAAAACGAAAGAAAACAGACTGTTCTGTCTCCTGGCTATATTTGACATAGGCCTATTCAATAATCATTAGGCTACTTTTGCCGTTTCTTTGTGACATTTTTCATGAACCTCTCAATAGTTAATATTGTTATTTGGTGTTCAGTTTATACAAGTTTTCAAATGTTATTTAAAAAAATATATAATCTTTTTCCCCTGTGGCTGTGTTGCATTAATACTGACCTTTCACATGGCGCCGCATCTCACTGTGCACGCTTGCCACTTCACTGTCAGCAGCAAGTAGCTTCATACTTTTTAGTTTAGGATGCAGGAACATTGCAAGTTTGTGCAAACGATGAATTTCGAACTTGTCCTGGAGGATACTGAGGCATTTCTCCTTCAGTGAGGAAATGGTCATGCTATCATTTGAAGAAGCTCACAAGTGGCGTCTGATGCGCTCATACCAAACAATGGTTAGATGGAGGGTCGGGGTTTTCGATGCCTCTAACGCTTTAGTGGCTTCCTTAAATCGCTCCAGGAATGCAACAAAGTCGGAGAGGACCTCTTCATCCAAATTTGTGAGGCGGTCAACTTCCCCTCGCTCTTCCAGAAGTGTGCAGATGTCTTCATATTTACTGCTGATACACTCTAGCATTGTATGCAGGGAATTCCAACATGTCTCTACAGAGTTTTTAAGAGTCTTTTTCAGCCGAGCCTGGAGGTTGGTCTGCTTGATATATGTCACCAGTGACTTGGCCAAGTCAATCATTGCAGTTACTTCTTCCCCATACATATCCTCCTGGGACGGTTTGAATGTAGTGTACAGGACAGTATTAAAAATATGGGCAGCGCAGCTCAATCTGGTCACTGTACGCAGGGCTGCAACAATATTTGCGCCCCTATCTGTCACATACACGAATTTGGAGTAGAATTCAATGCCAAATTTACGCAATGCGCTGATGATGGCTGGTTTAATGTTGTCAGCCGTTTTACGCAGTGAACTGTCCCACTCAGAGGTACACAGCACTCGTTCGATAAGCTCCCACTTATTGTTAATGTAGTGCAGAGTAACACAAAGGTAGCCGTTTTTTCTGTAATCGTCAGTCCACATGTCCAATGTAACAGCTCCATTACTCCCCTCCAACTGCATTTTAAGTTCTGGGATTAGTTTTTGGCGAATCTCCTCTGCATATTTGTTAACACTATGAGAAACCGTCGTAGGGTCAGGCAGTAGTTGTTTAACATCCACACGACCAGCCCGAGCACCAACATATATCAACCCTTGTGCTAATGCAAAAAATCCCTCGCCATGTACTGCATCAAAGGGTCTAATATCATTGCATACAAAGTTCACAGACAGCCTGGTTATGGTGTCATTATCATCTCTACGAGGCACCTTCAGTTCTGTCCCCTTTGAAAGATACTGTTTATATGAAAACTTTAAGGCAGGTTTTGCATGCAGCAAAGCCTTTCACAAGGTTGCTTTCTTCATCAGAGATGACTTCATCAGTTTCGATGAAGTATTGTCGACAACTTCATAATCTCCTCTAGCTATTTTTTTTCAACTCCTCACTATCCATCTAGACAACTCATGCAGCAGTTCGAGTGGTTGTGTGATTTTTTAAAAGTGAATGTAACGTTAGGCCTAGAGACTCATGGGAGGGCGCGGGCTCAAATAAACTAAAAACAAATATTTTATCAACTTGAAATACAGGGCAGGCATAGTTTTGTAGATGTGTTCCTAAAAATATGCATTTATTTTTACATTTGCACGTGACTGTTTTGAACCCGTGTTTAGACCCGCGTTTCCCCGTGTCCGACCCGACCCGCATCCGTATCCGACACAGTTGGATATTTTTCACCCGTTTGACCAAAATTCGCGGGTACCCGAACCCGTGCAGGACTCTGGACACCACTCTCCCGTTCCTGTTAGGGTTTCCAATTAATTCTCCCACTCAGTGATGCACCCACTGAGAATCATGTTGAAAGAGCCCTTGTTATCGGCGAGTGTATTCTAAGGAACGTGGACAGAAACTCCAGCCACTATTGTTAATTGCATTTCGGTGGGCCAGAGCGTCTGACATCAAATCAAATTTACAAGTGCTGGCTAATGCTAAATGTAGATTTTCTAAAATTGTTATCCATGTTGGCACTAACGACGTCTGGCTTCGCCAGTCGGAGATCACTAAAGATAATATTAAAGAGGTGTGCGAATTTGCAAAAAGAATGATGTCAGACACCGTAATATGCTCTGGTGCCCTCCCTGCTCGTCGTGGTGACAATGTTTATAGTAGATTAGTGTCACTGAATGGCTGAATGTCGGAGTGGTGTCTGAAGAATAAAATAGGATTTATAGAGTTTTTGGGGTAGACCTGACCTGCTAAAGAGACGGACTCCATCCCTCCAGGGAAGGTGCCGCTATCCTCTAGTAATTTGGCTCATAGTCTTAACTAGAAAAAGTTCGTGGAGACAAACTTTAAGTTGGCTTGTGAAAGTTTGGACCAGAAAGTTTGAAGTTTAAAGTAGTTTGAAGTTTAAATTAGTTTATAGTTTAAATTAGTCTAGTTTAAATTAGTTTGAATTTTAAAGTAGTTTATAGTTTGAAGTAGTTTGAAGTTTAAAGTAGTTTATAGTTTAAAGTAGTTTGTAGTTTAAAGTAGTTAAAAGTTTAACTAAGTTGCTAGATAGATAGATAGACACTCAGATAGATATTTACCCTCAGATAGATAGATAGATATAGATATTGACCCTCAGATAGATAGATAGACAGACAGATAGATGCTAGCACGTTTTTAGCATCTTTTAGCACTTCGCTAGGCGATGCTAGCATGTTAGCATGATGCTAGCACGTTTTTAGCATGTTTTAGCACTTTGCTAGGCGATGCTAGCATGTGTTAGCATGACGCTAGCACGTTTTTAGCATGTTTTAACACATCGCTAGGCGATGCTAGCATGTGTTAGCATGACGCTAGCACGTTTTTAGCATGTTTTAGCACTTCGCTAGGCAATGCTAACATGTGTTAGCATGACGCTAGCACGTTTTTAGCATGTTTTAGCACTTCGCTAGGCGATGCTAGCATGTGTTAGCATGATGCTAGCACGTTTTTAGCATGTTTTAGCACTTCGCTAGGCGATGCTAGCATGTGTTAGCATGATGCTAGCACGTTTTTAGCACGTTTTAGCACTTCGCTAGGCGATGCTAGCATGTGTTAGCATGATGTTAGCACGTTTTTAGCATTTTTTTGCACTTCGCTAGGCGATGCTACACGTTTTTAGCATGTTTTAGCACTTTGCTAGGGGATGCTAACATGTGTTAGCATGATGCTAGCACGTTTTTAGCATTATTTTGCACTTCGCTAGGCGATGCTAACACGTTTTTAACATGTTTTAGCACTTCGCTAGGCGATGCTAACATGTGTTAGCATGATGATAGCACGTTTTAGCATGTTTTAACGTGTGGCTAGGAAGATTTTGGTCATTACTTTTCAGAGTAAGAATAATAATAATAATAACTAGAAAAAAAAGTTCGTCGAGACAAACTTTAAGTTGGCTTGTGAAAGTTTGGACCAGAAAGTTTGAAGAAGTTTAAAGTAGTTTGAATTTTAAATTTGTTTATAGTTTAAATTAGTTTAAAGTTTAAATTAGTCTAAAGTTTAAATTAGTTTGAATTTTAAAGTAGTTTGAAGATTAAATTAGTTCAAAGTTTAAAGTAGTCTAAAGTTTAAATTAGTTTGAATTTTAAAGTAGTTTATTGTTTAAAGTAGTTTGAAGTTTAAAGTAGTTTATAGTTTAAATTAGTCTAAAGTTTAAATTAGTCTAAAGTTTAAATTAGTCTAAAGTTTAAATTAGTTTGAAGATTAAATTAGTTTGAAGATTAAATTAGTTCAAAGTTTAAAGTAGTCTAAAGTTTAAATTAGTTTGAATTTTAAAGTAGTTTGAATTTTAAAGTAGTTTATAGTTTAAATTAGTTTAAAGTTTAAATTAGTTTAAAGTTTAAATTAGTCTAAAGTTTAAATTAGTCTAAAGTTTAAATTAGTCTAAAGTTTAAAGTAGTTTGAAGATTAAATTAGTTCAAAGTTTAAAGTAGTCTAAAGTTTAAATTAGTCTGAATTTTAAAGTAGTTAAAAGTTTAACTTAGTTGCTAGATAGATAGATAGATAGATAGATAGATAGATAGATAGACACTCAGATATATAGATAGAGAGATAGGTAGATAGATATTTACCCTCAGATAGATAGATAGATATAGATAGATAAATATTTAACGATAGATAGATAGATAGATAGATATTGACCCTCAAATAGATAGATAGATAGATAGATAGATAGATAGATAGATAGATATTGACCCTCAGATAGATAGATAGATAGATAGACAGACAGATAGATGCTAGCACGTTTTTAGCATGTTTTAGCACTTCACTAGGTGATGCTAACATGTGTTAGCATGATGCTAGCATGTTTTAGCATGTTTTCGCACGCCGCTAGGCGATGCTAGCATGTGTTAGCATGATGCTAGCACGATTTTAGCATGTTTTAGCACTTCGCTAGGCGATGCTAGCATGTGTTAAGCATGATGGTAAAGACGCTTTTAGCATGTTTTAAGCACTTCGCTAGGCGATGCTAACATGTGTTAGCATGACGCTACCACGCTTTTTGCATGTTTTAAGCACTTCGCTAGACGATGCTAAGCATGTGTTAGCATGATGCTAAGACGCTTTTAAGCATTTTTTAGCACTTCGCTAGGCGATGCTAAGCATGTGTTAAGCATGATGCTAACATGTTTTTAACATGTTTTAAGCACTCCGCTACGCGATGCTAGCATGTGTTAAGCATGATGCTAAGACGCTTTTAGCATTTTTTAGCACTTCGCTAGGAGATGCTAAGCATGTTAAGCATGATGCTAAGACGTTTTTAGCATGTTTTATCACTTCGCTAGGCGATGTTAGCATGTGTTAGCATGATGCTAAGCACGCTTTTAGCATGTTTTAGCGACTTCGCTAGGCGTATGCTAGCACGCTTTTAGCATTTTTTAGCACTTCGCTAGGCGATGCTAAGCATGTGTTAAGCATGATGCTAAGCACGCTTTTAGCATGTTTTAAGCACTTCGCTAGGCGATGCTAGCATGTGTTAGCATGATGCTTAGCACGTTTTTAGAATTTTTAGCACTTCGCTAGGCGATGCTAGCATGTGTTAGCATGATGCTAGCATGTTTTTAGCATGTTTTAGCACTTCGCTAGGCGATGCTAGCATGTGTTAGCATGATGCTAGCATGTTTTTAGCATGATTTAGCACTTCGCTAGGCGATGCTAGCATGTGTTAGCATGATGCTAGCACATTTTTAGCATGTTTTAGCACTTCGCTAGTCAATGCTAGCATGTGTTAGCATGATGCTAGCATGTTTTTAGCATGTTTTAGCGTGTGGCTAGGAAGATTTTAGGTCATTACTTTTTGGCTGCTTGATAAAAGAAATCCTCTGAGGGAGAGAGAGAGGGAGAGAGGCAGGGCTGACAGGCCCTTTTTGTGTGTGTGTGTAAAAATGTCAGTTGGAATTTGAATTTCTGAACATTCCGCAATGTTAAGTCAATGGGAGTTTTTTCTGAGTTTGATCGTCATTTTTAGGAAAACCGTAAGTCCGATCAGTTAGAAAAGATATAGCACACTATTCGGGATTAGTCTGAAGGTCTGTGCCGAGTTTGGTGCCTGTAGCTTAAAAGCTCTAGGAGGAGTTAGATATAGAAATTTCAGAGTAAGAATAATAATAATAATAATAATAATAACTAGAAAAAAAAGTTCGTCGAGACAAACTTTAAGTTGGCTTGTGAAAGTTTGGACCAGAAAGTTTGAAGAAGTTTAAAGTAGTTTGAATTTTAAATTTGTTTATAGTTTAAATTAGTTTGAAGTTTAAATTAGTTTGTAGTTTAAATTAGTTTATAGTTTAAATTAGTTTAAAGTTTAAATTAGTTTAAAGTTTAAATTAGTTTGAATTTTATAGTTTGAAGATTAAATTAGTTCAAAGTTTAAAGTAGTCTAAAGTTTAAATTAGTTTGAATTTTAAAGTAGTTTATTGTTTAAAGTAGTTTGAAGTTTAAAGTAGTTTATAGTTTAAATGAGTTTAAAGTTTAAATTAGTTTAAAGTTTAAAGTAGTTTGTAGTTTAAAGTAGTTAAAAGTTTAACTTAGTTGCTAGATAGATAGATAGATAGACACTCAGATAGATAGATAGAGAGATAGGTAGATAGATATTTACCCTCAGATAGATAGATAGATATAGATAGATAAATATTTACCCTCAGATAGATAGATAGATAGATAGAGACCCTCAAATAGATAGATAGATAGATAGATATTGACCCTCAAATAGATAGATAGATAGATAGACAGATAGATGCTAGCACGTTTTTAGCATTTTTTAGTACTTCACTAGGTGATACTAGCATGTGTTAGCATGATGCTAGCACGTTTTTAGCATCTTTTAGCACTTCGCTTGGCGATGCTAGCATGTGTTAGGATGATGCTAGCACGTTTTCAGCATGTATTAGCACTTCGCTAGGTGATGCTAACATGTGTTAGCATGATGCTAGCATGTTTTTAGCATGTTTTCGCACTCCGCTAGGCGATGCTAGCATGTGTTAGCATGATGCTAGAACGATTTTAGCATGTTTTAAGCACTGGCGAGCTAGATGCGTTAGCATGATGCACGCGTTTTAGCATGTTTTAGCACTTCGCTAGGCGATGCTAGCATGTGTTAGCATGATGCTAGCACGCTTTTAGCATGTTTTAAGCACTTCGCTAGGCGATGCTAAGCATGTGTTAGCATGATGCTAAGCACTTTTTAGCATTTTTAGAACTTCGCTAGGCGATGCTAAGCATGTGTTAACATGATGCTAGCATGTTTTTAGCATTTTTAGCACTTTGCTAGGCGATGCTAGCATGTGTTAGCATGATGCTAGCACATTTTTAGCATGTTTTAGCACTTCGCTAGTCAATGCTAGCATGTGTTAAGCATGATGCTAGCATGTTTTTAGCATGTTTTAGCGTGTGGCTAGGAAGATTTTAGGTCATTACTTTTTGGCTGCTTGATAAAAGAAATCCTCTGAGGGAGAGAGAGAGGGAGAGATGCAGGGCTGACAGGCCCTTTTTGTGTGTGTGTGTGAAAATGTCAGTTGGAATTTGAGTTTCTGAACATTCCGCAATGTTAAGTCAATGGGAGTTTTTTCTGAGTTTGATCGTCATTTTTAGGAAAACCGTAAGTCCGATCAGTTAGAAAAGATATAGCACACTATTCGGGATTAGTCTGAAGGTCTGTGCCGAGTTTGGTGCCTGTAGCTTAAAAGCTCTAGGAGGAGTTAGATATAGAAATTTCAGAGTAAGAATAATAATAACTAGAAAAAGTTCGTCGAGACAAACTTTAAGTTGGCTTGTGAAAGTTTGGACCAGAAAGTTTGAAGAAGTTTAAAGTAGTTTGAAGTTTAAAGTAGTTTGAAGTTTAAAGTAGTTTGTAGTTTAAATTAGTTTAAAGTTTAAAGTAGTTTGTAGTTTAAACGAGTTTAAAGTTTAACTTAGTTGCTAGATAGACAGATAGATAGATAGACACTCAGATAGATAGTTAGATAGAGAGATAGATAGATATTTACCCTCAGATAGATAGATAGATATAGATAGATAGATATTTACCCTCAGATAGATAGATAAATAGATAGAGAGAGAGAGATAGATATTTACCCTCAGATAGATAGATAGATAGATATATATTGACCCTCAGATAGATAGATAGATAGATAGATAGACAGACAGATAGATGCTAGCACGTTTTTAGAATTTTTTAGCACTTCGCTAGGCGATGCTAGCACGTTTTTAGCATTTTTTAGCACTTCGCTAGGCGATGCTAGCATGTGTTAAGCATGATGCTAACACGCTTTTAGCATGCTTTAGCACTCGCTGGGCGATGCTAAGCACGTGTTAACATGATGCTAGCACATTTTTAGCATGATTTAAGCACTTCGCTAGGCGATGCTAAGCATGTGTTAGCATGATGCTAAGCACGTTTTTGCATTTTTAAGCACTTCGCTAGGCGATGCTAAGCATGTGTTAGCATGATGCTAGCACGCTTTTAGCATTTTTTAGCACTTCGCTAGGCGATGCTAGCATGTGTTAAGCATGATGCTAGCAAGTTTTTAGCATTTTTAACACTTCGCTAGGCGATGCTAAGCATGTGTTAAGCATGATGCTAAGACGCTTTTAGCATTTTTTAGCACTTCGCTAGGCGATGCTAGCATGTGTTAAGCATGATGCTAGCACGCTTTTAGCATGTTTTAACACTTGCTAGGCGATGCTAACATGTGTTAAGCATGATGCTATTACGCTTTTAAGCATGTTTTAAGCACTTTGCTAGGCGATGCTAAGCATGTGTTAAGCATGATGCTAACGACGCTTTTACCATGTTTTAAGCACTCGCTAGGCGATGCTAGCATGTGTTAGCATGATGCTAGCACGCTTTTAGCATGTTTTAGCACTTCGCTAGGCGATGTTAAGCATGTGTTAAGCATGATGCTAAGACGCTTTTAGCATGTTTTAAGCACTTCGCTAGGTGATGCTAAGCATGTGTTAGCATGATGCTAGCACGCTTTTAGCATGTTTTAGCACTTCGCTAGGCGATGTTAAGCATGTGTTAGCATGATGCTAAGACGCTTTTAGCATTTTTAGCACTTCACTAGGCGATGCTAAGACGCTTTTAGCATGTTTTAGCACTTCGCTAGGCGATTTTAGCATGATGCTAAGCACATTTTTAGCTTGTTTTAGCACTTCGCTAGTCAATGCTAGCATGTGTTAAGCATGATGCTAAGACGCTTTTAAGCATGTTTTAGCGTGTGGCTATGAAGATTTTAGGTCATTACTTTTTGGCTGGTTGATAAAAGAAATCCTCTGAGGGAGAGAGAGAGGGAGAGATGCAGGGCTGACAGGCCCTTTTTGTCTGTGTGTGTGAAAATGTCAGTTGGAATTTGAATTTCTGAACATTCCGCAATGTTAAGTCAATGGGAGTTTTTTCTGAGTTTGATCGTCATTTTTAGGAAAACCGTAAGTCCGATCAGTTAGAAAAGATATAGCACACTATTCGGGATTAGTCTGAAGGTCTGTGCCGAGTTTGGTGCCTGTAGCTTAAAAGCTCTAGGAGGAGTAGCATATAGAAATTTCTGAGTAAGAAGAATAATAATAACTAGAAAAAGTTCGTCGAGACAAACTTTAAGTTGGCTTGTGAAAGTTTGGACCAGAAAGTTTGAAGTTTAAAGTAGTTTGAAGTTTAAATTAGTTTATAGTTTAAATTAGTTTAAAGTTTAAATTAGTCTAAAGTTTAAATTAGTTTGAATTTTAAAGTAGTTTGAAGTTTAAATTAGTTCAAAGTTTAAAGTAGTTTATAGTTTAAATGAGTTTAAAGTTTAAATTAGTTGCTAGATAGATAGATAGATAGATAGACACTCAGATAGATAGATAGAGAGATAGATAGATATTTACCCTCAGATAGATAGATAGATATAAATAGATAGATATTTACCCTCAGATAGATAGATAGATAGATATTGACCCTCAAATAGATAGATAGATAGATAGATAGATATTGACCCTCAAATAGATAGATAGATAGATAGATATTGACCCTCAGATAGATAGATAGACAGACAGATAGATGCTAGCACGTTTTTAGCATTTTTTAGTACTTCACTAGGTGATGCTAGCATGTGTTAGCATGATGCTAGCACGTTTTTAGCATCTTTTAGCACTTCGCTTGGCGATGCTAGCATGTGTTAGCATGATGCTAGCACGTTTTTAGCATGTTTTAGCACTTCGCTAGGCGATGCTAGCATGTGTTAGCATGATGCTAGCATGTTTTTAGCATTTTTAGCACTGCTGGCGATGCTAACATGTAAGCATGATGCTAGCATTTTTAGCATGTTTTAACACTCGCTAGGCGATGCTAGCATGTGTTAGCATGATGCTAGATGTTTTTAGCATTTTTAACACTGCTAGGCAATGCTAACATGTGTTAGCATGATGCTAAGACATTTTTAGCATGTTTTAACACTTCGCTAGGCGATGCTAGCATGTGTTAGCATGATGCTAAGACGCTATTAGCATTTTTTAGACTTCGCTAGGCGATGCTAGCATGTGTTAGCATGATGCTAAGACGCTTTTAGCATGTCTTAAGCACTGCTAGGCGATGCTAACATGTGTTAGCATGATGCTAAGCACATTTTTAGCATTTTTAGCACTTCGCTAGGCGATGTTAAGCATGTGTTAAGCATGATGCTAAGACGCTTTAAGCATGTCTTAAGACTTCGCTAGGCGATGCTAAGCATGTGTTAAGCATGATGCTAAGACGCTTTTAGCATGTCTTAAGCACTCGCTAGGCGATGCTAACATGTGTTAGCATGATGCTAGCACATTTTTAGCATTTTTAGCACTTCGCTAGGCGATGCTAAGCATGTGTTAGCATGATGCTAGCGACGCTTTTAGCATGTCTTAACACTTCGCTAGGCGATGCTAACATGTGTTAGCATGATGCTAAGCACGCTTTTAGCATTTTTTAGCACTTCGCTAGGTGATGCTAAGCATGTGTTAACATGATGCTAAGACGCTTTTAGCATGTTTTAAGCACTTCGCTAGGTGATGCTAAGCATGTGTTAACATGATGCTAAGACGCTTTTAGCATTTTTTAGCACTTCGCTAGGTGATGCTAAGCATGTTTTTAGCATGTTTTAGCACTTCGCTAGGCGATGTTAAGCATGTGTTAGCATGATGCTAAGACGCTTTTAGCATGTTTTAACGACTTCGCTAGGCGTATGCTAGACGCTTTTAGCATGTTTTAAGACTTCGCTAGGCGTATTTTAGCATGATGCTAACACATTTTTAGCTTGTTTTAGCACTTCGCTAGTCAATGCTAAGCATGTGTTAAGCATGATGCTAGCACGCTTTTAGCATGTTTTAGTGTGTGGCTATGAAGATTTTAGGTCATTACTTTTTGGCTGCTTGATAAAAGAAATCCTCTGAGGGAGAGAGAGAGGAGAGATGCAGGGCTGACAGGCCCTTTTTGTCTGTGTGTGTGAAAATGTCAGTTGGAATTTGAATTTCTGAACATTCCGCAATGTTAAGTCAATGGGAGTTTTTTCCGAGTTTGATCGTCATTTTTAGGAAAACCGTAAGTCCGATCAGTTAGAAAAGATATAGCACACTATTCGGGATTAGTCTGAAGGTCTGTGCCGAGTTTGGTGCCTGTAGCTTAAAAGCTCTAGGAGGAGTAGCGTATAGAAATTTCTGAGTAAGAAGAATAATAATAATAAGTTTAAATAGGATTTCAGTAAGTTGGCTTTCACAAGCCAACTTAATAATAAGTTTAAATAGGATTTCAGTAAGTTGGCTTTCACAAGCCAACTTAACTAGAAAAAAAAGTTCGTCGAGACAAACTTTAAGTTGGCTTGTGAAAGTTTGGACCAGAAAGTTTGAAGAAGTTTAAAGTAGTTTGAAGTTTAAATTAGTTTAAATTATTTTAAAGTTTAAAGTAGTTTATAGTTTCAATTAGTTTGTAGTTTAAATTAGTTTGAAGTATAAATTAGTTTGTAGTTTAAATTAGTTTGAAGTTTAAATTAGTTTAAAGTAGTTTATAGTTTAAAGTAGTTTATAGTTTAAATTAGTTTAGTTTAAATTAGTTTAAAGTAGTTTAAAGTTTAAATTAGTTGCTAGATAGATAGATAGATAGATAGACAGACACTCAGATAGATAGAGAGATAGATAGATAGATATTTACCCTCAGATAGATAGATAGACAACAGACAGACAGATAGATAGATAGATAGATAGATAGATAGATAGATAGATATTGACCCTCAGATAGATAGATTGATTGATTGATTGATTGATCCTTGCTACCCTGAGTCCCAAGAACAAAGCCAGAAGTCTTTATGTTGTTCTGTTGCAGAGATTTGTGATTTGTTACTCGGTTGCTAGGGTAACCCCATATGGTTGCTAGGCAGTTACCATAGTGATACTTATCAAGTCTTCTTGCCATCCTGATTGAAATAAATCAACCCAGACGTCTCTACGATTTTCTGTTGCAGAGATATGTGATTTGTTACTCGGTTGCTAGGGTAACCCCATCTGGTTGTTAGGCAGTCACCATAGTGATACTTATCAAGTGTTCTTGACATCCTTATTGAAATAAACCAACCCAGAAGTCTCTATGATTTTCTGGTGCATAGATATGTGATTTGTTACTCGGTTGCTAGGGTAACCCCATCTGGTTGCTAGGCAGTTACCATAGTGATACTAATGAAGTGTCCTTGCCATCCTGATTGAAATAAGTCAATCCGGAAGTCTCTACGTTTTTCTGATGCAGAGATATGTGATTTGTTACTCGGTTGCTAAGGTAACCCCATGTGGTTGCTAGGCAGTTACCATAGTGATACTTATCAAGTCTCCTTGCCATCCTGATTGAAATAAATCAACCCAAAAGTCTCTGATTTTCTGGTGCAGAGATATGTGATTTGTTACTCGGTTGCTAGGGTAACCCCATCTGGTTGTTAGGCAGTTACCATAGTGATACTTATCAAGTCTCCTTGCCATCCTGATTGAAATAAATGAACCCAGAAGTCTCTCTGATTTTCTGGTGCAGAGATATAGTTATTGCTAAACGGTTGCTAGGGTACTCTGTTTAGTTGCTAGGGAGTGGCTTGATAGCTGCCAATCATGAAACTCCAAAGGCTGCTTGTCAGTATGAATGATATAAACCAACTCCCATGCCTCTGTGACATTCAGAATGGAAGATATCCCTCTATGGATTTTGGTTGTTAAGGTGCTCGACAATGGTTGCTAGGGAGGGGCTAGGAAGTGTTGAGGTGATTCATGATTGGCTGTTTGCTGCCCCGAGTCAAACGAGACCACCCTTGTGTTTCTATGACACTTCTATCCGGAGATATCCCTTTGATATCTTTCATTAGAAGTCTATGGGAGTTGTTGCTAAGGTGCTTTAAATTGTTGCTAGGGCGTGGTTTGATAGCTTCACAATGATCCCGAGAGACTGATTGGTCGTCTGAGTAAAATGAGCCCGCCCCCTTGTCTCTATGACACTGTGATCCAGAGCTATGTTCAATACAAAATCCAGGGCTGACAGGCCCTTTTTGTCTGTGTGTGTTCCCAAATTAATGACTCTAATGAGCCGGTTCTTTTGACTCTACAATGTGAAACATACAGTGTGACCAGTGTAGTCTGATTCCCAAATTAATGACTCTAATGAGCCAGTTCTTTTGACTCTACAATGTGAAACATACAGTGTGACCAGTGTAGTCTGATTCCCAAATGAATGACTCTAATGAGCCAGTTCTACAGTGTAGTGTTAAAAAAGTTTAACTTAGTTGCTAGATAGATAGATAGATAGATAGATATTTACCCTTAGATATATAGAGAGATAGATATAGATAGATAGAGAGAGAGAGATAGATATTTACCCACAGATAGATAGATAGATAGATAGATAGAATGGAAGTTAAAGGGATTTGGTTGCTAGGGTGCTCTAAATGGTTGCTAGGGCATGGCTTAGTATTTTTCATGATGATACTTAAAGACTGACTGCTCACCCAATTCAAACAAGCCAACTCTCATGTCTGTAGGACATACTGATCAGGTGATATCCATCTAAGCAATTTTGAATGGCAGTCAATGGGTTCTGGTTGCTAGGTTGCACTAAATGATAGACAGACAGACAGACAGATAGACAGATATGAGGAAAAAGGATGAATAGAAAGAAATAGATAGAGAGAGATATATATAAACATTGTATTGACATAGCAATATTGTAAAAACAGTGATTTAAATAAAGTTTGATTGAATTTGTTAGAAATAAAGATTGAACAGAGTGGCCCTCTTCACTTTAAGAGACAGATAGAAATAGAGATTTGATAGAAACGAAGCCTGAAGCATGTTAAAGCCTTCTGTTGGTGGCTCATATTTGAATTTTGACAGTTGGTGTTGGCTCATCTGAACATTCCGTCAATGTAAGTCAATGGGATTTTTCAAGTGTTTGATCATCCGCTTTGAGAAAACAGTAAGTCCGATCAGTTAGAAAAGATATAGCACACTATTCGGGATTAGTCTGAAGGTCTGTGATGAGTTTGGTGCCTGTAGCTTAAAAGCTCTAGGAGGAGTTAGTCTTGGTAATTTTAGTCTCAGAAGAATAATAATAATAAGTTTAAATAGGATTTCAGTAAGTTGGCTCTCACAAGCCAACTTAATAACTTGAAAAAAAAGTTCGTCGAGACAAACTTTAAGTTGGCTTGTGAAAGTTTGGACCAGAAAGTTTGAAGAAGTTTAAAGTAGTTTGAATTTTAAATTTGTTTATAGTTTAAATTAGTTTGAAGTTTAAATTAGTTTGTAGTTTAAATTAGTTTGTAGTTTAAATTAGTTTATAGTTTAAATTAGTTTAAAGTTTAAATTAGTCTAAAGTTTAAATTAGTTTGAATTTTAAAGTAGTTTGAAGATTAAATTAGTTCAAAGTTTAAAGTAGTCTAAAGTTTAAATTAGTTTGAATTTTAAAGTAGTTTATTGTTTAAAGTAGTTTGAAGTTTAAAGTAGTTTGAAGTTTAAAGTAGTTAAAAGTTTAACTTAGATAGATAGATAGATAGATAGATAGATAGACACTCAGATAGATAGATAGAGAGATAGGTAGATAGATATTTACCCTCAGATAGATAGATAGATATAGATAGATAAATATTTACCCTCAGATAGATAGATAGATAGCTAGCTAGATAGATAGATAGATAGATATTGACCCTCAAATAGATAGATAGATAGATAGATATTGACCCTCAGATAGATAGATAGATAGATAGACAGACAGATAGATGCTAGCACGTTTTTAGCATTTTTTAGTACTTCGCTAGGTGATACTAGCATATGTTAGCATGATGCTAGCACGTTTTTAGCATGTTTTAGCACTTCGCTAGGCGATGCTAGCATGTGTTAGCATGATGCTAGCACGTTTTTAGCATTTTTTAGCACTTCGCTAGGCGATGCTAAGCATGTGTTATCATGATGCTAAGCATGTTTTTAGCATGTTTTAAGCACTCAGCTAGGCGATGCTAAGCATGTGTTAAGCATGATGCTAAGCACGCTTTTAGCATTTTTTAGCACTTTGCTAGGGCGATGCTAAGCATGTGTTAAGCATGATGCTAAGACGCTTTTAAGCATGTTTTAAGCACTTCGCTAGGCGATGCTAGCATGTGTTAGCAAGATGATGCTAAGACGCTTTTAGCATGTTTTAAGCACTTCGCTAGGCGATGCTAAGCATGTGTTAGCAAGATGATGCTAAGACGCTTTTAAGCATTTTTTAAGCACTCGCTAGGCGATGCTAAGCATGTGTTAAGCATGATGCTACCACGCTTTTAGCATGTTTTAAGCACTTCGCTAGGCGATGCTAAGCATGTGTTAGCATGATGCTAAGACGCTTTTAGCATTTTTTAGCACTCGCTAGGCGATGCTAAGCATGTGTTAAGCATGATGCTAAGCATGTTTTTAAGCATGTTTTAGCGACTTCGCTAGGCGATGCTAAGCATGTGTTAAGCATGATGCTATCATGTTTTTAGCATTTTTTAGCACTTTGCTAGGCGATGCTAAGCATGTGTTAGCATGATGCTAAGCATGTTTTTAGCATGTTTTAACGTGTGGCTAGGAAGATTTTAGGTCATTACTTTTTGGCTGCTTGATAAAAGAAATCCTCTGAGGGAGAGAGAGAGGAGAGATGCAGGGCTGACAGGCCCTTTTGTGTGTGTGTGTGTGAAAATGTCAGTTGGAATTTGAATTTCTGAACATTCCGCAATGTTAAGTCAATGGGAGTTTTTTCTGAGTTTGATCGTCATTTTTAGGAAAACCGTAAGTCCGATCAGTTAGAAAAGATATAGCACACTATTCGGGATTAGTCTGAAGGTCTGTGCCGGTTTGGTGCCTGTAGCTTAAAAGCTCTAGGAGGAGTTAGATATAGAAATTTCAGAGTAAGAAGAATAATAATAACTAGAAAAAGTTCGTCGAGACAAACTTTAAGTTGGCTTGTGAAAGTTTGGACCAGAAAGTTTGAAGAAGTTTAAAGTAGTTTGAAGTTTAAATTAAAGTAGTTTAAAGTAGTTTATAGTTTAAAGTAGTTTGAAGTTTAAAGTAGTTTATAGTTTAAATGAGTTTAAAGTTTAAATTAGTTTAAAGTAGTTTGTAGTTTAAATTAGTTTAAAGTTTAAAGTAGTTTGTAGTTTAAAGTCGTTTAAAGTTTAACTTAGTTGCTAGATAGATAGATAGATATATAGATAGATAGATAGATAGATAGATAGATAGACACAGATAGATAGATAGATAGATAGATATTTACCCTCAGATAGATAGAGAGAGAGAGATAGATATTTACCCTCAGATAGATAGATAGATAGATAGATATTGACCCTCAAATAGATAGATAGATAGATATTGACCCTCAGTTAAGCATGATGCTAACACGCTTTTAGCATGTTTTAGCACTTCGCTAGGCAATGCTAAGCATGTGTTAAGCATGATGCTAAGACGCTTTATCATGTTTTAGCAATTGGCTAGATGATGCTAGCATGTGTTAAGCATGATGCTAACACGCTTTTAGCATATTTTAAGCACTTCGTTAGGCGATGCTAACATGTGTTAAGCATGATGGTATCACGCTTTTAGAATTTTTAAGCACTTCGCTAGACGATGCTAAGCATGTGTTACCATGATGCTAACACGCTTTCAAAGATGTTTTCACACTTCGCTAGGCGATGTTAAGATGTGTTAAGATGATGCTAAGACGCTTTTAAGATGTTTTAAGACTTCGCTAGGGCGATGCTAAGATGTGATAAGATGATGTTAACACATGCTAAGCATGTGTTAAGCATGATGCTAAGACGCTTTTAGCATTTTTTAAGCACTTCGCTAGGCGTATGCTAAGATGTGTTAAGCATGATGCTAAAGACGCTTTTAGCATGTTTTAAGACTTCCCTAGGCGATGCTAAGATGTGTTAAGCATGATGCTAACACGCTTTTAAGACGCTTTAAGCATTTTTTAGCACTTCGCTAGGCGTATGCTAAGACGCTTTTAAGCATGTTTTAGCCCTTCGCTAGGCGTATGCTAGCTTGTGTTAAGATGATGCTAAGCACGCTTTTAGCATGTTTTAGCACTTCGCTAGGCGTATTTTAGCATGATGCTAAGCACATTTTTAGCTTGTTTTAACACTTCGCTAGTCAATGCTAAGATGTGTTAAGCATGATGCTAAGATGTTTTTAGCATGTTTTAGCGTGTGGCTATGAAGATTTTAGGTCATTACTTTTTGGCTGCTTGATAAAATAAATCCTCTGAGGGAGAGAGAGAGGGAGAGATGCAGGGCTGACAGGCCCTTTTGTCTGTGTGTGTGAAAATGTCAGTTGAGATTTAAATTTCTGAACATTCCGCAATGTTAAGTCAATGGGAGTTTTTTCCGAGTTTGATCGCCATTTTTAGGAAAACCGTAAGTCCGATCAGTTAGAAAAGATATAGCAACTCGAGTCAGAACAGTGTGAGTGTCTGTGCCGAGTTTGGAGTATGTGGAGTTAAAGCTCTAGGAGGAGATAGATATAGAAATTTCACCGCTAAGAAGAATCGGAATAATAATACGTTTAAGTAGGATTTCAGTAAGTTGGCTCTCACAAGCCAACTTAATAATAATAAGTTTAAGTAGGATTTCAGTAAGTTGGCTTTCACAAGCCAACTTAATAACTAGAAAAAGTTTTGACCAATAAGTTTGAAGAAGTTTGAAGTTTAAAGTAGTTTAAAGTTTAAATTAGTTTGAATTTCAAAGTAGTTTAAAGTAGTTTAAAGTTTAAATTAGTTTAAAGTTTAAATTAGTCTGAATTTTAAAGTAGTTTAAAGTTTGAATTAGTTTAAAGTTTAAATTAAAGTTTGAATTAGTTTAAAGTTTTAAATAGTTTAAAGTAGTTTGAAGTTTAAAGTATAGTTTGAAGTCATTTAAAGTTGCTAGGGTGTTTCTAGTGGGAAAGAAAGAGATAAGATTATTGTAAGAACAGCTAATGTGGGCCAGCGTTGTCACAGTAACCAGGTGAAGGAAATGAGGAAATTAAATTGCTACATTTTGAGACACAATTGCTCTGTTCCTCTAAGATGGACAAAACAGCATATTCGACAAGGGTTAAAAAAATCTTATACACAATCAAAATTAATCTATTACAACTGTCACTATTGAAGCTGAAATAAAAAAGTGTTAAGCGCCATTACAGTTAAAGATGCTCACGTGGCAGGCAAGATTACTTTTTATACTTTCTGCAGCGTTGAGCATTACCACCAATCACACAAGTCTCTGTTGAGCTCATAATGCAATAACCAATCAGATTAGTTTAGATTAGTCACCGATGAAGAACAAAAACTGCGAATTCAAGAGGAGTTTTTGCTGCTGCGTTCAACACCATGTGCTGTTTACCTCAGTCAGTCAGTCAGACAGATAGCTGAATTCTGTCGTGGGAAATTGTAGATAGGATGCAAGTAAGATATTGATTTATAATCCTTTTGTTTTTCATGCTACTAAAATAACAATATATTGATTGTCGTATACATAAAAAGCAATTAACTAATTCATAAACTGTTCTTGACTGTGCGACACACAAGAATGACCCCACACAAAAACGTTTACTGTATTCTTGTAATGACATTAATCATTATATCACGTAACAATGATCGACAATAATGATGTTTTTCACTTACAAGGTAAAAAGTTGTTTTGATAACAGCTTCAACCTTTTGGGGAATACTGTCTGCTAGATGTGTGCATCATCTTTTGTGTCAAATCCTTACATTTAATCAGTGAATTAAAACAAATATATTCTGACAGAATTTTTTTTTTTTCCTGAAGTAATTTCCCCACAGAAGCAGCATCTAAAATAGCATTGTTTAATGCAGCTCACAGGGAATTAGGAATGACTTAATTAGTAAAGGACATTATTAATGCTTCTTTTTAAACATAAAACATTTAATAGTTTATTAGTTTAAATGAATAAATTTCACTGAGTTTTTTTTCATAGAGTTTTTGAGTTTAGAGTTTATAAATGTATGAATTCATGAGTTTATAAGTATACGAGTTTATAAGTTTGAGTTTATAAGTTTAAATATAAGTCTAAAAGTTCAGAGTTTATTAATTTAAGAGTTTGTAAGTGTATCAATTCATGAGTTTAATGAAAGTTTATGTTTAAATGAAGTACATTTAGTAGTTTGAAGTTAAAATTAGTTTAAAGTTTAAATTAGTTTAAATTAGTTTGAAGTGTAAAGTAAATTTTATTTTACTTTAATTTTAATTTAAAAATAAATTATTATGAGTTTAATAGTTTAAGTGTCATAGATGAGTATTTTGGGTGGTTGCTATGGTGTTGCTAGGGTGTTCTAAGGTATTTTGGGTGGTTGCTAGGGTGTTGTAAGGTATTTTGGGTGGTTGCTAGGGTGTTCTGGGTGGTTGTTTGTCAGTTGCTAGGGTGTTCTGAGTGGTTGCTATGTGCACACACACACACACACACACACACACACACACTAATGCACATAAACACACACACACACACACACACACTAACTCGCTCACACACTTACACACTCACACACACATACATGCTCACTAACTGTCACACACACACACACTAATGCACATAAACACACACACACACACACTAACTCGCTCACACACTCACACACACATACATGCTCACTAACTCGCTCACACACGCTAACTTACACACTCAGTGTGTGAGTTTAGAGTTTATAAGTTTGTTCATTTGAGTTTAAGAGTTCATAAGTGTATGAATTTATGAGTTTATTAGTGTACAAGTTAGTGTACAAGTTTTAACAAAATTAGTTTGAAGTTTAAATTAGTTTGAAGTTTGAATTTAGTTTAAGATAGATAGATAGATAGATAGATAGATAGATAGATAGATAGATAGATAGGTGTCATAGATAGATAAGTGTCATAGATAGATAAGTGTCATAGATAGATAAGTGTCATAGATAGATGAGTTTATTAGTTTAAATGAGTCTCAATGGCTCATATAGTATATAGAATGGCAGTTTGATTTAGTCTCTGGTTTCAAGGGATTTAGATTTGAATTTTTGGCAGTTGAGGAGTTTGAAAATCTGAACATTCCGCAATGTTAAGTCAATGGGAGTTTTTTCCGAGTTTGATCGTCATTTTTAGGAAAACCGTAAGTCCGATCAGTTAGAAAAGATATAGCACACTATTCGGGATTAGTCTGAAGGTCTGTGCCGAGTTTGGTGCCTGTAGCTTAAAAGCTCTAGGAGGAGTTAGATATAGAAATTTCAGAGTAAGAATAATAATAATAATAATAATAATAATAATAATAATAATAATAACTAGAAAAAAAAGTTCGTCGAGACAAACTTTAAGTTGGCTTGTGAAAGTTTGGACCAGAAAGTTTGAAGAAGTTTAAAGTAGTTTGAATTTTAAATTTGTTTATAGTTTAAATTAGTTTGAAGTTTAAATTAGTTTATAGTTTAAATTAGTTTAAAGTTTAAATTAGTCTAAAGTTTAAAGTAGTTTATTGTTTAAAGTAGTTTGAAGTTTAAAGTAGTTTGAAGTTTAAAGTAGTTTGAAGTTTAAAGTAGTTTGAAGTTTAAAGTAGTTTGAAGTTTAAATTAGTTTATAGTTTAAATTAGTTTGAAGTTTAAATTAGTTTATAGTTTAAATTAGTTTAAAGTTTAAATTAGTCTAAAGTTTAAAGTAGTTTATTGTTTAAAGTAGTTTGAAGTTTAAAGTAGTTTGAAGTTTAAAGTAGTTTGAAGTTTAAAGTAGTTTGAAGTTTAACTTAGTTGCTAGATAGATAGATAGATAGATAGATAGAGAGATAGGTAGATAGATATTTACCCTCAGATAGATAGATAGATATAGATAGATAAATATTTACCCTCAGATAGATAGATAGATAGCTAGATAGATAGATAGATAGATATTGACCCTCAAATAGATAGATAGATAGATATTGACCCTCAGATAGATAGATAGATAGATAGATAGACAGACAGATAGATGCTAGCACGTTTTTAGCATTTTTTAGCACTTCGCTAGGTGATACTAGCATGTGTTAGCATGATGCTAGCACATTTTTAGCATCTTTTAGCACTTCGCTTGGCGATGCTAGCATGTGTTAGCATGATGCTAGCACGTTTTTAGCATGTTTTAGCACTTGCTAGGTGATGCTAACATGTGTTAGCATGATGCTAGCATGTTTTTAGCATGTTTTCAAGCACTCGGCTAGGCGATGCTAGCATGTGTTAGCATGATGCTAGCACGCTTTTAGCATGTTTTAGCGACTGCTAGGTGATGCTAACATGTGTTAGCATGATGCTAGCATGTTTTTAGCATGTTTTCAAGCACTCGCTAGGCGATGCTAGCATGTGTTAACATGATGCTAATGACGCTTTTAGCATGTGGCTATGAAGATTTTAGGTCATTACTTTTTGGCTGCTTGATAAAAGAAATCCTCTGAGGGAGAGAGAGAGGGAGAGATGCAGGGCTGACAGGCCCTTTTTGTCTGTGTGTGTGAAAATGTCAGTTGGGATTTAAATTTCTGAACATTCCAGCAATGTTAAGTCAATGGGAGTTTTTTCCGAGTTTGATCGTAATTTTTAGGAAAACCGTAAGTCCGATCAGTTAGAAAAGATATAGCATACCGAGTCAGAACAGTTTGAGTGTCTGAGCCGAGTTTGGAGTTTGTGGAGTTAAAGCTCTAGGAGGAGTTAGAGTTGTAAATTTTTGACAGAATAATAATAATAATAATAATAATAATAATAATAATAAGTTTAAATAGGATTTCAGCAAGTTGGCTCTTACAAGCCAACTTAATAAGTTTAAATAGGATTTCAGTAATGATAGTAATTGATTAACTGGGGCCCAGGAAAGGAAACTGACTAACTGGTTAATCCGAACGTCTGCTAGCTGCCTTGAGACATCACACAGGTCACATAAACTACAACACATAGAGACTATCACCTAGATATCTCAGAGACGGTGTCTGTTCCCCAAACTACCAAACACAATACCCTCACTAAATCATTTAGAAAATTTTTTATTAAAAAGGTCAAACTTGAACAAAACGAATTAAAAATACACATCATATAATAACAGGGCTACTAAACATTAGATCTCTTTCTACCAAAGCACTAATTGTTAATGAAATGATTACAGATCATAGACTGAATGCACTCTGTTTGACTGAAACCTGGCTTAAACCGGATGAATATACTGGTTTAAATGAATCTACTCCCCCAGGTTATTGTTATAAACATGAGCCTTGTCTGAAGGGTCGAGGAGGTGGTGTTGCTACAATTTACAGTGAAGTTTTTGGTGGCACTCAAGAGGACAGGATATAAATGTAAGTCTTTTGAACTAATAATGCTTAATGTGACACCGTCAGATATAAACAATTTTTTTACCCTTGCTACAATGTATATAGATCACCCAGGCATTATTCTGATTTCCTTAGTGAATTTGCTAATTTTTTATCAGATTGTGTAGTTACTGTAGATAGAGCCTTAATTGTTGGTGACTTCAACATTCACATAGATAATGAAAATGATATATTGGGATTAGCATTTATTGATATTCTCAACTCTCTTGGAGTCAGACAAAATGTAACGAGACCAATTAATCGCCATAATCATACGCTAGATTTAATTCTGTCATATGGAGTTGATGTTGATAATATAGAAATTCTGCAGCACAGCAATGACATCTCGGATCATTACCTAGTCTCTTGTATGCTGCAATCAGCTAATGTTACTCAATTTACACCGAGCTATCATTCAGGTAGAACTATTCTTTCAACCACTAAAGATAGCTTCATTAATAATCTTCCAGATCTATCTCATACACTCAATAAACCCCAAAGCCCAGAAGAACTTGATGAAATAACAACAAATATAAATGCAGTCTTCTCTAGCACTCTTGATATTGTCGCCCCACTTCCATTAAAGAAAATTAAAGAAATAAGCCCTGCACCATGGTACAATGATCACACTCATGCTCTCAAGAGAGCAGCTCGGAAAATGGAGCGCATGTGGAAAAATTCATAATTAGAAGTATTTCGTGGTGGATGGAAGGATAGTGTCTGTAGAAACAGACAGGCACTAAAAGCTGCCAGATCAGCATATTTGGGTAAACTCATAGAAAATAACCACAACAATCCTAGATATTTATTCAGTACTGTGGCTAAATTGGTTAGGAATAAAGCCTCAACAGAACCAGATATTCCATCACAGCACAAGAGTAATGACTTCATGAATTTCTTTACAGATAAAATTGAAATAATGAAAAATAAAATTGGAATTATGCAATCATCTGTCATAGCGCCTCAGAAAACAGTGTCTAATAAGTTTCCTCATGTGCAACTTCAATCCTTCTCTGTCATAAGTCATGAAGAGCTAACAAAACTTATCGAAACATCAAAAGCCATAACATATTTTTAGATCCTATACAAACTAAGCTCTTAAAAGAGGTATCTCCTGTAATTTCAGAGCCTCTTCTTAATATTATTATTAACTCCTCGCTATGCTTAGGACATGTCCCAAGAAACTTTAAAATGGCAGTTATCAAACCGCTTATTAAGAAGCCACAACTTGATCCTGGAGAACTGATTAATTATAGATCGATTTCAAATCTCCCATTTATGTCGAAAATACTAGAAAAGGTAGTATCCTCCCAAATATGTTCATTTCTACAGAGAAATAGTATATACAAAGAATTTCAGTCAGGATTTAGGCCTCATCACAGTATGACTTTCTCTTCTAGTGCTTTTAGATCTTAGTGCTGCATTGGACACAATAGATCACGACATTCTCTTGAATAGGCTAGAGAATTATGTTGGCATTTGTGGAGTTGCATTAGCATGGTTTAGGTCATATTTAGCAGACCGCTACCACTTTGTCTATGTAAATGAGAAATTGTCAAACCAAACAAAAGTAAAATATGGAGTGCCACAGGGATCAGTTTTAGGGCCTCTGCTTTTCTCCTTGTATTTGCTTCCCCTGAGAGACATGATCAGGAATCATGGAATAAGTTTCCACTGCTATACCGAGGATACACAATGTCTTCAAAACCTGATGAGATTTCACAATTCTCTAAATTAGCAGAGTGTATCAATGAAATAAAAGATTGGATGGCCAGAAATTTCCTTCTACTCAATTCTGACAAAACAGAGGTACTAATTATTGGACCAAAAAACTCAAATATGCCAGTACAATATAATTTGACTCTCGATGGATGTACGGTTACATCATCTTCAACAGCGAAGAACTTAGGTGTTATATTTGATACCAATCTGTACTTTGCTGTTCTACAAACATTGGTAATTTGATTTTCATTCTTCCACCTAAGAAATATTGCTAAATTAAGGCACATGCTCGGTTGCTGATACCGAAAAACTAATTCATGTGTTCATGACCTCAAGACTAGATTATTGTAATGTATTACTGGGAGGATGTCCAGCAAGATCAATAAATAAACTTCAACTGGTTCAAAATGCAGCAACCATTTTATCATCGTTACATTGGCTACCTGTTAAATTCTGTATTCATTTTAAAATTCTGTTAACTACGTACAAAGCTTTGAATGGTCTAGCTCTGCAGTACTTAAGTGACCTACCACGCTATATTCCATCACATTCATTACGATCGCAAAATTCTGGCCTGTTAATAGTTCCTAGAATATCAAAATCCACAAAAGGAGGTAGATCCTTTTCATATTTGGCTCCTAAACTATGGAATAGTCTCCCTAACACTGTTCGAGATGCAGACACATTCCCTCAGTTTAAGTTTAGACTAAAGACTCTATTTAGCCAGGCATACACCTAATTTATCCTTCAACCCACAATTAGGCTGCTTTAGTCTGCCAGAACCAGAAACATTGATCATGATTTATATCTCTGCAATAAATTGAATGGCATCTATGCTTATATTATTTTATTTGTTTCCCTGTCTCAACCTCGGGACTCCTATCCGGAGGTCACCAGATCCAGCTCCATTCCTGCTTCGTGTTGGACTCCACTGCTACGTGTCGCTGTGTGATGACGAAATGCAGCCGGTGCCAGCCAAACATCACTTCAGTCTATTATGATGGACAGGGGATGAACTGATGCCAACTCCAACCCTAAGACATGGGATACTTCATATGCCATTGTCTGAACCTTGGTTTTAAGATGGACCATACCGAACCTCACTGAAATTACCGGCCAGGTTGAACTGCAATGCACCTCACTGATCTCTTCCTGCATCACCTCGGTCTATTGATGGACTACGATCTTGAAATGGAATGCATAGACTAACAATTGCCAACAAAAGCCTTCATCAGCCAATTAGCAAGAACAATTGCATCTATGTGAACTTCTTCAGTTAATCCAGGATGGACTTCAAAGCCTGTGATCATTAATCTTACAGTTCAAACACAATCGATGTTTAATCACTGACCCTTAACACTTAGTTTAATAATTTTAAACCATGACTTACACTATACATAAGTAATATTGTCATTACATTCATGATGTTAGTCAGAGGGGAACTGGCCCCCACAGTGAGTCTGGTTTCTCCCAAGGTTATTTTTCTCCATTAATCAACATCTTATGGAGTTTTGTGTTCCTTGCCACAGTCGCCTACAGCTTGCTCACTGGGGTTATTAATACAATTATTATTTAATTACTTATTTTAAACACGATTAACAATTGTATTTTATCTAATTACACAATGATGATTCATCGACATTATAGACATTACAGTTTTATCGTCTGTTAATGCTGATCCTCTGTAAAGCTGCTTTTAAACTAAGCTTATTAAGAAAAGCGCTATACAAATAAAAATAACTTGACAATTTTCCGACTTTTGATTATGGCGAACGAAAGTTGTTATCTAAGATTTTACATAGGTTTGCCCTACACCTCTTTAACAATTTGTAACATCACACTACTGCTACAATGTTGACCAAATAAAAAAAACAAATAATAAATAAAAAAAAAAAAAACACCAACACTATTTGGTAGATCAGTCTTTTCATTAAAAGCAGTAAAACATTGACATTCATTACCGCGAAATATAAGAGTATAGTGTGTAAAAAAAAAAAAAAGTAATGTCATACGATCACTAGCAGACATAGTAGGATTTTGTTGATGTTGATCGAATTGTTGTAGATGCAGCATGCATGTGGTATTTTTTAAAAACGTTAATTATTTTGTCTAGTATTTTTTTATTATTATGAATGTTCAATTGTGAACACATATCTTTCCAGAGCAGTACTGTAACTGACACCCAAAAGACTACAGCTGTAATTTAGCTTCAAGCTAACAGGGACACACGTAAATATTTGATTATATCTTTTCATGTGACAACACTGAAGAAATGACACTTTGCTACAATGTAAAGTAGTGAGTGTACAGCTTGTATAACAGTGTAAATTTGCTGTCCCTCAAAATAACTCCACACACAGCCATTAATGTCTAAACCGCTGGCAACAAAAGTGAGTACACTTCAAAATTGAAACACCAAAATTGGACAGAAAATATATTATAACAATATTAAATATATTGTTCTTTATTCAGTTCATTAACAATCAAATTTAACAGATTTTAGTTTTTTTTTTTTTACACAATAAATGTATCGTTATAGAAAACAGCAGTCAAGTAATGAATGCCAGAGGGCCTCTATTCTGTTTATGTAAACATATTTATACTTTAATATAAAATTATTGTGCAAAACAGCAGTAATTGAACTAAAACCAAACTCAACTGTAAATGACAGATGTAGCCTCAAGTGAAGTACAAAAGTTTTGCACACATAGCAGTCCAATTTGCTTTTTAAGTAAAAGTGTTAGGTTTCTCGCAGGGGAGACGGTTCCTCTTCTCATTGAGAACATGAGATGCTGCACTGATCTCTCTCTCTCTCTCTCTCTCTCTCTCTCTCTCTCTCTCTCTCTCTCTCTCTCTCTCTCTCTCTCTCTCTCTCTCTCTCTCTCTCTCTCTCTCTCTCTCTCTCTCTCTCTCTCTCTCTCTCTCTCTCTCTCTCTCTCTCTCTCTCAGCAATGGAAAGCGATCTTTGTTCATGTCCAGTAGTCAAGAGAATTGTTGCGTTCGCAATAGGAGTGTGAAGCGATCGACTGTGTTCCGCAACTGCTTTCAGGTCCTTGAATAATGTATAACGTGCGAGGAATGGCACCCGGTGGACTTTCTGGTGCACTCCTAGGGAGTTGGTGGCCTACGCAGACTGCGTATAGGTTCCGGCGGTACTGCTTAGTATTATGTAGTATTTCCACACCGCTGACATCGGCCTTTGCTTGGCAGCCCCGTGATTAGGACTAGATCAATCAAGAGTGAAACCTGAGCACTGAGGGGCAGGCGGCACACACGCGCGCGCCCCTTTGCAAAAGTTTTAGGCACTTGGGAAAAATGTTGCATAGTGAGGATGTCTTCAAAAATAATGACATAAATAGTTTCCATTTATCACTTAATGGCATACAAAGTCCAGAAAACATAAAAAATCTAAATCAATATTCGGTGTGACCACCTTTGCCTTGGCACCAATTCTCCTAGGTACACCTTGACAGTTTTTCTTGGTTGTTGGCAGATAGGATGTTCCAAGCTTCTTGGAGAATTCACCACAGTTCTTCTATCTATTTAGTCTCAATTGCTTCTGTCTCTTTATGTAATCTCCAACTGACACGATGTTCAGTGGGGGGGCTTTGTAGATGCCATGACATCTGTAATGTACATACACCCAAAGTAATGTTTGGGAGTCTAACATTTATATTTCCTATTGACACACTAAAGCTGAAGATATAAATAAATATCTTAAGACAAATGCTTTTGTGAAACATCTTATGTGCACAAGACTTTTGCACAGTATTGTATGTATGTATATATATTTAGAATTGTCCCGGAACAATAAATATAGAACAATAGAGCATACAGTATGGTGCAATACAAATGTATGAAAAGTACATGAAAAAACAACATGTGGAACCACCAGGAAGAGTCCTGGTGGTTCCAAACTTCCATTTACGAATGGAGGCCACTGTGCCCATTGGGACCTTCAATGCTGCAGAAATATTTCTGTACCCTTCCCCAGATCTGTGCCTCGATACAATCCTGTCTCGGAGGTAAATTCCCAAATCATGTCCAATCAACTGAATTTACCACAGGTGGACTCTAATCAAATTGTAGAAGCATCAATTTTGAGTGTCATGGCAAAGGCTGTGAATACTTATGTACATGTGATTTATTTTATCGTTTTCTATTTTTAATAAATTGGCAAATATTTCAAACAAACTTCTTTCACGTTGTCATTATGGGGTATTGCTTGTAGAATTTTGAGGAAAATTATGAATTTAATACATTTTGGACTAAGGCTGTAACATAACAAAATGTGGAAAAAGTGAAGCGCTGTGAATACTTTCCAGATGCACTGTAAAATCACTATATATATATATATTTTTTTTTTTTTACAATAACACTCCAGTATCTGATGGCATCAGATGGCATACCATGGTACTTAGATATTCAGCTACTAGATTGAAATACCATTTTGTATTTATATGGTACTTCAAAGTGCTTCAAAGAATATCATGTTACTTTAATATATAAATACCATACTCACCATATTCCAATACCACTGTACATGGTTACATGGTGCTCGCAGGAAATGGTCTATAAAAACATGGTAATTCCATGGTACTGCTTTTGTGTAGGCTGCAAAGTGTTTTGATACTCTTTTGGCTGGAAAATGAGTCGTTCACAACTACACGTGTTGAACTTAAAGACCTTCTTCTATTTGCAACTGCCCATCAATGAGAGTTTCCCTTTGTGTCAGCTACAAACGCAGCATCTCCTTTCAGGGAACCAAACATACAGCTTTTTTAAACTTGTCCGATCGGACTTATTTCCTTGTAAAGCCACACTTAACCAGCAAATAAAATGCAAGTCATCATCATGCAGTACTTTAAAGGAAATTAATGTCGCACTATAATAAAACTCCCCCTCAATGGTTTGTTATGGCACGGTTACCTTGTCATACTGGCAAACAATGACGTTCTCTGTGTCAAAGATCTCTGGGATGTCCTGGTCGCTCACATCATCCCCAGAGTTCAGTGGATCCTGGGATAATAGGAGAAAAAGTTAAATTATCATTTAGCAATTATTTGGTAATTGAATGAACAAACAAGCATTAGCTCATGGCGAGTTGTGAATTGCATTTGTGTCATCATTACCTCTTCCTCCTCTTCCTCCTCATTGGCACTGATCATTCCCAGGAACTCATTCTCTCCAACGAGTCCCAGATCATCATCATCTTCATCATCATCATCATCTTCAGTGTCCGAGCTACTGTCAGCGATCCCGTCCAGCTGCGAGAGCTCTACCAGCTCATTGAGGTTCAGGTCGTTCTGCAGATTAAGTGTTTATCATGACAAAACCTCAGCAGCAACATTTCCTTCATTTCATTACAACTACAAGGCTATGAGAGGATTCGGTCATCATTTACTCATGTTGTTTTAAACCATCCAAATTTATTCTACTCTCTGTCGTAGCTTTCAAATCTCATTCTAGCTTTCGCATATTCATATTGAAGCATCACATTCAGTGATGACTGGGAGAACCAAATGGCATTTGATGTCATGCATTGATGTGGCAAGATTGAATACATGATAATGTGAAGAGGATTTGAGCGCTACGGTGGAGATTTTCAGCTAAACTTCAATTTCAGTCTGCTCCTCACACACATTTTTGGCTGAACAATCTCAAAGTCTATTGAACTCTTTCATTAAAGCAAATACAAATATAGCCATTTTCAATAATGCTACAGTGATCAGAATAAATTAGTACATACAGTAAACGGTTTAGTCAAACATATTTTCACATGCTTTGATTTGGATGCTTCACAACATGTCATCAGTCAACTAAACAGAACATTAGAGAACAATCCTCAGTGCATCTATATTTTTTCAGTTGTTTACCATGTTCTGTTGTGGTTTACCTTAATGTCACTTTTAGCTTTAGTGTGCAGGTGTGATGGAGGCATCCATTCAGCAACACCCGATGCTGCAACACGCTCCTGCTCGTTTAAAGGCGTTTTCAGCACATCCGAAGCACAACTGGCAGCCAACTCTGACCGCGGGCCCTGTGCATGCGGGGTGATGGGTGACGTGGTGTCGAGCTGGGGGCTGAACTCTATGCCATCGAGGGTAAACTCACTCTGACTGTCTGCGGGCGAGGGGGGTGGTCCGTCAGCATTGGGGTGAGCGGTGGGTTTTTCGGGCTGATGGAACAGTCCACCGAGCATGTGCAGAGGGGAGTTCAGATTCTTAGGCACAGGACAGACAGACGGTGGTGGGCGGCATGCGTCAGACAGCCGGCCGAGGAGACCGTGAGTGACAGTGGTGGGGTGAGGTGGTGGGTTGGAGTTCTGCTCGGGTCGTGTCAGGATGGGTTGAGCTCCTCGCGTCACCATCACAGGAACGTTGACCTTATAGAAATGTCCTGAGGTTTTGAGGGGAACAGACAAGAGCAGCTTCAACATTTTTCACACAATTATTTCTGCTCATTTATGTCAATATACCAAGAGTTTAGCTCAAGGGATTTCAAAGTCTTACACAGCAACAGTAGATAGTAGGGTTTACAAATAAACGACAATAGTTAACATAAATGAATGGAAATCATTCATCAAAAACAAAAATAAAATGTAAGACTACAAGCAGTGCTGATCCATAAGTCTTCCTGTATCATCCACACCGATGATCACATCAGCTCTTGCCAGGACAGCATGAGGTACATTCACCAAAAATGTATTGTTTTGTATAGCTGCTATAGAAAATGTACGTTGTTTTAAATGAGTTTTAGATATTTTTTATTGGAAAACAAGCCAAAACAAAAAATAAACAGATTTTGTTACAGTGTATAATGGGGGCGAAGACTTCCTCTCTCACCTTTCCGTTCACTTCACAAACTGCATATTGACAATTTTCTTCACGATAAGAAATGCACAGTGACACATAAATTATGATTCAATAAGTTGCGAGTCATCACGTTATACTCTAGCTGCATTAAGTGTGAACGCTCGAGGGATGAGCATCCCCGTGACAGAGTGTGCATCAGCCGGATGCAGTTTCAATCTCTCCCCCTTAGATCGGGACATTCACACAACTGATAGAAGAGGCACTGACCGCACAGAGAAATGCCAGTTTCGGACTTTGTAGTTATTTACATGATCTACTTCTGTATTATTTGAACTTTAATAAAGTTTTAACGCATTAAATATATCTGCATTTAAGATTTAACGCCGGGATGTTTCCTTTAAAGAGCTTCTGCTACGCTTATTCCACAACGAGTGTGCAACATTACTCGTGTTGATGTTTTCAAGTTTGCATTAGAACGGTTTTTCAGTCAAAATTAAACTTTCTATAAATAGACTTGAAGAAAAATGTGCATCTTTGAGTATCAAGCTGTTCACCACTTGTTTATTATTGTAATCAATTCATACAATTTCATTAATTAATGTTAACGATTGGCAATTAAGAAACTATTAATTTGCAACCCTAAATCTAATGAATTTAAAAACTAACCAACAGACAGGAAGTCTCACCTGAGGCCGTCTGTAGCGTGACACCAGCGGGAATCTGAACTGGATACGTGATTCCGGGCGGCAGAGAGAACGTGGCCACAGATCCACAGTTGTTCTGAAAGTCAAATTAAAATGTACATCATGAGTCTGTACATTATCTTTTAAAATTCAGACTTTAGTTACTTAAGATTTACAGGAGGTAATTAATGGGGAAATTCTACACACATAAACGTATTAAAGGTTCAACGCAGTGTTAGAGGCGGCCTGGGGCTGCCAAGCTAATGATGACCAAAATAAAACACTTTAAAAAATGTTTTATATTCATATGCAAGCTTAAGACCAAAATGTATGTTGTTATTCACTGATAATCTTCCTATCCAGTGAGCTGATAATTTCTGTGACAGGGTCATTAAGTCCAGAAAGAGAGCCATACAAGTTTGTAACAATATGACAGAACTTTATTTGATCACTTTTTATCCTTTGTCATTTTACCATGCGTTTCTGTTTTTTCCTCTTTTCTACCATTTCATCTGTGTATTTTTCAGTTACTTCTGGCACCTAGCTCGAGTCTGTGTTTGTAGCCTGCTAGCATTGCTTATATATCAGTTTTCAGCCTTTAATCCTTAACATCTGCCATTTTTCAGCACGCATTATTTTCCTATCGCGATTAAACGGTGTGCATTTTACAGCGTGCACCGTTTTTCTCCTCTGTGTTACGCGGATTACTGCATCGATCTCAAAGCACCGCTTATCAGGAATAACCAACAACAACAAACAACTGTGATAAGTCATGGCATCTTCTCATGTTTTTTCTTCCTGCATTGCATGTCACATGTTTACAATAGCCTACTCCGTCAGCAGTGAGGGATTCACAAGTGATAAATGTAAGGAATTAGTCAGGCTGACGGAGAAGTTTAATGAGTTAGAGACACGCATTTGAACGCTAATGGAGGTCCGTGAGAAAGAGAAGACAGTAGATACGGTTTCGGATGAGGGTAGTACAGAGAGCAACACACACACACACTTTGGTTCCGGCTGTAGAGCCCCCGCAGCAGGGCATTTGGGTGATGTCTCGGCGGCATACTCGCTCAGCAAAGCGACGCCACTCTACCATTCCTGTTAGGGTTTCCAATTGATTCTCTCCACTCATTGATGCAACCACTGAGAATTATTTCCACGTTCCTTACAATAGAATCTGCAATAACAAGGTAAAACAGAGACTCCAGCCAATGCAGCAGATTCTGCATCAGAGCGATGACATCTCGGATCATTACCTCATCTCTTGTATGCTGCAATCAGCTTATGTTACTCAATCTACACCATGCTATCGTTTAAGTAGAACTATTATTTCAACCACTAAAGATAGCTTCACTAATAATCTCCCAGATCCATCTCATACACTCAGCAAACCCCAAAGCCTAGAAGAACTTGAAAATGAAATAACAGAAAATATAAAATCGCCATCTCTAGCACTCTTGATAGTGTAGCCTCCCCTTCGATTAAAGAAAAAACCCTGCACCATAGTATAATGATCACACTCGTGTGACTCAATTTCTTTACAGATAAAATTTAAATAATCAGAAATAAAATTGGAATTATGCAATCATCTGTCATAGCTAGGGCTGGGTGATAAAACGATATTGATATACATCACGATAAAGAAAATCCACGATATTTACTGCGTGTCGCTAAAATACAAGCAGTTCGGCTTTCTCAGGCTGCGTTTCCACTGGCGTGGAAGAAATCCACTCAAAGGCGCTCACAGCACTAGGAGAGAGTCGCTCTGCACCGCTGCCAATCCTACGATCCACCTTGCGAGCATGACGCTCGGCTTTCATAGGAATTAATTGAAAATGCTCTCAGCTTCGCTCACAATGCGCCAGTGGTAACGTAAGGTCAGACTGGATGAACTTGCTAATGTTAGCTGCCTTGCTAACAATTAGGTTACGTCGGACACCGGATTGATTCCATCCACGCCGCAAGACTTCATGACAACGGTTGCGCCCTCTCATCATCTCTAGTGAAGTGTGCGACAGAACAACAGTGATGTGGACAACAGATCTGATTTTTCTGCGCTGTAATCTTGAATACTGTTCTCTAGCAACAAACATGCATCATTTCTGCCCTGCCCCGCTCCGCACGTTTTGCCTCTTTCCCTGCATGTGTGTAGACATGAAGCACCGCATGAGTTAACATGGTTTCAAAGCACCTTTTAGACCATAAAGTTTTTCCCCTTCTAAATTTATCTTTATTAATCAGCATGTTACGAGCGTTTAATAATAAATAAATTGAATAAACAAATCGATTTCTGTTGTAATTTTGTGAAAATGTATTAGATGTCTGGAATGGATAAGGAAAGACTAAAATGACCAGTTGTTAGACTAGTCTCTCACTTTAATGAATATATACAAATGTTTTTAAAAAGTTTTCTAAATTTTCTCTCAGGACACCCCTGAACCCACATTCACATTCAGTACACCCCATACTTTGGTATCTGAATATAAAGAAATATAACAAATATTTCATTTTAATGTAAAAATATTCAAAAAAATACTGGACTGCTGTCACTATGCTTCAGAACATACAGATGATCTTTTAACATTCATTTTCAATTGATAAACGGTAAAAGACAGTAAAATTGGTAAAAGATCCTGCAGACCCCACTGCTTTGGCAGTCTCTGGAACCCCTGAGCAGTTTTGTAGAGTATTTTGACTGTTTAGAATTAATTTTTTTTCTTCTTTTCTTCCATCAACTTTGAAATAAAAAAAAAAAAAAAAAGTGCAATGTGTAAATGTATATTGATATCGAACAATATGAAAAAGATTATCGTGATAACAATTTTGGCCATATCACCCAGCCCTAGTCATAGCACATCAGAACACAGTGTCTCGTTATGTTCCTCCCGTGCAACTTCAATCCTTCTCAGTTATAGGTCATGAAGAGCTAACAAAATAATCAAAACATCAAAAGCCACAACATGTTTCTTAGATCCAATACCAACCAAGCTCTTAAAAGAGGTATTCCCTGTAATCTCAGAAACTCTTAATATTATTAACTCCTCGCTATCCTTAGGACATGTCCCAAGAAACTTTAAAATGGCAGTAATCAAACCACTTAACCCTCTAGGGTCGACGGACGCGCCAGCTGGATATTTTAGTCATTACAGCGGAAACAACTTAAAAGAATCCGTCATTTTTGGGTATACAGATAAGAATAAGACATCATTAGAAACTATAAAGGGTCTACTTTTATTTGTGTACACTCACAATAACAACAAAACCTTGTGCTTTTGTAAAATAAAATAAAAAGGGTGAGCTATCAGACGTCTCGTTCACTAGCATATTTCTGAAACGAGTCACTAAAATGAACTGAAACTCCATGAATACTTATCACACAAACATGAAACATATGTCTAAATAAAGCTTAAAATGTCTACTTTTAAATAAAACAATTCAAATTTAAAACAAATATTCTCCTGCAATGTAATCTGTATGAAACAAAGTGATGTACAATTTTTCTGGCTCAGCTAATTATCTCTAATGTGATCACTCCCACCAGCAGAGCGCACCATTCATACGCTAATGTGCCGATGTAACGGGAGTGTATGATCAGGTTTTGTGAAGGACGACTCACAAGATGACTTCTTGTCTTTTCACAATTTATTGGTTCCTGTAGAACACAATGCACATTAAATTGCCTTCTGGCTTCCTCTCACTGCACCTCTGCTTCCCTCAGCAGTATAAAACGAGACTGAGCACTTATGTATTTAAAATACATTACAAATGCATTCATTCAACATTACATGAGGTATTTTGCTCAGAGTGCACATTACCTATAGAAAACCATTAACACTTCAGAAAATATTAAGCATTAAATGCAACAAACACATAAACACAGTACATATGTTTCCATAAAGAAAATAACAGCAACCCATGTTAGGCTGAATGAAAAGTGTGTGTAAAGTCATAGAGAAACGAAAATTACATTAATAAACAAAGAGAAAAATGCATACCTGTAGAACACAATGCACATTAAATTGCCTTCTGGCTTCCTCTCACTGCACCTCTGCTTCCTAAACATACATAAATACAGCGTTTACACAAAAGAGGCCCTGAAATCTCCGACGAGCTACATTGTTCACATGGCGACCCGCCTGTCATGGGTAAAATGGCGGCAAAAAAAGTGAATATAAGAACACTGCTAAAAAGTATTTGTGCGATTAAACTAACACAAGACTGCTACATAGCATTATTGTATTAATATAAGACGTTAAAAGTAACTTAAATAATTAAATTTCCGAAGAAAACAATACTTTAGCCCAGCAGCACATTTCCACACAACTTACCCTCAGCAGTATAAAACGAGACTGAGGGAGATGGAGCACTACGGAAGCTTAGGAGGTACAAAAGGGTATAGTGTGCATGTAGGGTCATTTCCACAGGCACATTCGCAAAAATAAAGATAAATAAAAATAACACAATGAGATAAAATTCACAGATATTCAATAAAATAATTAAATGGCAAATAAAATTCACAGATGTTCAATAAAATAATAAGAATTATTAAAGTGCATTTTTAACTCCGTTACACCCACCCCCACTGAATTTTATCGAACTTGGGCACCTAGTACACAACCACTGAAGAAAACACTAACAAAATTACAAATTACAGAGGGTCAACATCAAGAAAACCAACACCAAATGTATCCCGTAAGGATGAAGTGGTATGAGGGCAGCCTAAACCCTCAATCCAGCAACTGGCAACACAGGGGTGCCTTGTACACCCCACAAGACCCTAACGCAGTGCAATGTAGGCCCATGATAGTAAAAAAATCTTTTACAGTTTAAAAGGATACCAAACACCAATACAAAGAAACTACAGCCAAAAACATAAGCTATATGGTATTGCTTTAGTCAGTAATAGCCCGAACATGGACTTGCAAACAGTCTTAACATTAAACTTTTCCTGAACAACGTCCTGCCTGGACATAGTTTGTATAAGTCTGTTTACAGGTTTGACTAAGCGTCCAAATCTTGACCTAACCTGTGTGAGTGCACTAGAGTCACTAGAGTATATGGATGAGGTCTGAACAGTAGTGTGTAAAGTGTCTGACAAATTGTCTGTCTGTGTCACAGTGTCATGAATGTGGTCTGATTGTCTCAGGACGTCCACAGCAGTCACAGGTCTAGAGTCATAAGTTTGGTTGTCCTCAGACAAGACTAGGGAATCGTGAGGGTCACGGGTCACACTTGTTACATCAGCAACATCCACTTCTGACTGACTAGGTGTAGACAACTGTGTGATCCATTCTATGGTTCTTTTCTCAGAGTCCACAGGCTCTGGAACCGTCAAGGGCTCTGTCCCTCTACCACAGTCATAGCTGAGTGTCCATCACTGCCATCAACAAGGCTGTCACTAGCATTGAAAAGAGTCCTGCTCGCTCTCTCAGAAGAGATCTCTCCTGCCTCTCTCACATCATCAGGTGTTGGGGCTGAGGATACTGCAACAGACACAGATGAAGCGTGGTCAGACAGTCCAGATGAGTCACCCACAGGGAGGAAATTTACAAGCATCAGCAGGTTCCTGTGGATCACCTTCTCCTGTCCAGTGATTGTGTCGCGGATCCTGTATGTGTGTGTCTCTGCGTTCATGTCCACCACAGTGTAGATTGTTGATTCCCAACGGTCAGCAAGTTTCTTTTACCCCTCTCTTTCCTGTTGGCCATGAGCACCCTGTCACCAATGTCAATTTTGGAGCCCTTCACTTTCTTGTTGTACAGCTGAGCATGTCTACACTGCTCTTTTGCAGCATGGTCTTGTGCAATAACCATTGCTTCTTTCAGATCATCGGCGAGACATGCCACGTACTTGTCGTAGTTCGTCACAGCAGAGTCATGAAGGACACTCCGGAAGAGGACGTCAACAGGTAGGCGAGGGATACGACCAAACATGAGGTAAAAAGGGGGTAGCCAGTCGTCTCATGGGCTGTGCAGTTGTACATAAAAGTCAGAGTCTGTAAGCGTCGCGGCCAGTCAGCTTTATCTTCAGGAGAAAGTGCGTGAATCATGCCACCCAAGGTTCTATTGAAACGTTCCACACTGCCGTTTCCCATAGGGTGGTAAGGGGTTGTGTGTGACTTCCTTACACCTGAGACTTTTAGCAGCTCACTGATCAGCCGACTCTCAAAATTTGCACCCTGATCACTGTGGATCCTCTCTGGGAATCCAAAGACACAGAAGTACCGGTCCCAGAGAACTCTTGCCACCTGCTTAGCCGTCTGGTCTTTACATGGAAACGCCTGAGCCATCCGTGTAAAATGGTCTGTTATTACCAAGACATCAACAGACTTGTTTCTGGAATTTTCTGCCGACCAAAAATCTATACAGACAAGCTCCAGTGGCCTGGTTGACATTATACTTTCCAAGGGGCCCGCCCTTCAGGCTCAACAGTCTTGCTGACAATGCATCGCTGACAATGACGGACATAGTCTCTCACATCTCTGTCGAGGTTTGGCCAGAAAAATCTCTGTCTTGCCAAGCTGAGGCTCCTGGACTGAGCTTGATGTCCAGCTCTGTCATGAACTCCTCGCAGAATATCAGTCTTTAGTGAGTCAGGAACCACATATTGGAAACGTTTTGCCTTGGTTTTCTGGTCTCTTGAAACCCTGTACAGCACGCCATTGCTCACTGTGAGCCTGTCCCAATGCTTCAAGTACCTAGTGACATACACTGACTCTTTGAACCTTTCTCTCCTAGAAGGCCTCCTACGTCTCTCAACATAGGACAGAACACGAGAGAGAGTTCCATCCTCCAACTGCTTATCACGGAGTTCCTTTTCAGTGTAAGCTGGTAAGCTATCTTGTCCAGGTGGAACCAACTGAGGTAGGTGTTGCAACACTGAAACAGCACGAGCCCTCGGGCCAGCATCCCACTCAATGTGTGACTGTAGCACAGCAGACACATCCTCCACTTCAACAGATTGGGCGTGCATGCGAATTGGACTGCATGCGGACTGGGAGTCGTTACTGACTGGATAAGGTTTCCTGTGACCACTGGATGACCGGAAGGCATTCTGGACAGAGGTACTTGACATGTCTTTGACCTCGTTCAAGAGGCCCGCATAAGGTTCAGCAAGCAGCCTGCAGCCAACACTCTCCTTGACAAATGGCACACGGCTCAGGGCATCAGCAACGATGTTCTGCTGACCAGGGACATACTTGATATCGAAGTCGTAACTCGCCAACTTGGCAACCCAGCGTTGCTCACAGCAGTCTAGCTTTGGCTTAGTCAGGATATGAGTCAGTGGGTTATTATCTGTCCAGATTGTGAATTTGTGGCCTTTTAGCCAGTGGCTGAACTTGTCACAGACTGACCATTTCAAAGCCAGAAACTCCAATCGGTGGGCTGGATAGTTCTTTTGGGACTGAGATAACGACTTGCTGGCAAAAGCGATGGGCCTGGCACGTGTTTCACCTTCTTGAACTTGAGACAGAACAGCACCTATTCCATCCAGAGATGCATCAGTCGACAGCATAAAGGGACGGGTGAAGTCAGGATGAGCCAAAACAACACTGTGAACCAGTGAAGCCTTCAGGTTTGCAAAAGCCTCTTCTTGCTCCTGTGTCCAGTCAGATACACACAACTTCCTGCTTGACAGTTTGTTTTTATATTGCTTGCCTTTCCTTTTCTCACCTTTCAGTAGTTGAAACAGAGGTTGGGCGATGGCAGAATATTTGGGCACGAAGTGCTGATAGTAATTAATCATCCCCAAAAATGATCTTATCCGCTTCTGCGACGGAGTAACACCATCAGTCTCCATGAGGTCAGAGCTCGTCATTTTTGTTATGTTCTCAACCTTACTGGGGTCCGTTGACACTCCAGTCTCATCAATTATGTGACCGAGAAACTTAACAGACCTCCTGAGGAAAAAGCACTTCTTGGGGGCCAACTTTAAGTTGTGGCTACGCAGTCTGTCAAACACCATCTTCAGGCGCAACAAGGCAGTCTCTTCATCAGGAGCAAACACCAACAGATCATCCAAGTAGCACAGTAGACTTAGGTAGTTTTGGTCTCCAAAGATGCTGGTCATCATTCAGCATGAAACTGCCAGGGCTGTTGCAAAGGCCCTGTGGCAGACGATTATACTCATACAGGCCTATGGGAGTGGTGAAGGCAGAGTATTTCCTGTCGTCCTCATGCAGTAGCATGTTGTAGAAACCAGAAGTCAAATCCATTGTGCTGAAGAAACAGTTGCCTCCCAGCTGCCAAACAATCTGCCTGGTGAGGGAGGGATGAGCATCCTTGAAGGTCCTCTTATTCAACCAGCTGAAAGTCTGTACAGATGCGGAGATCTCCGTTCTTTTTCCACACAAGCACCAATGGTGACGCATATTCACTTGTCGATTTCCTGATGATTTCCTTCTCCTCCATCTCGCTCAGTACCTGGCGAAGTTTCTGGTACTGGCCAGGGGCACTCTCCTGTATGGAAGCCTGAATGGTCTGCTGTCAGACAGGTGTATGCGGTGTATAAAGCCCTTCAGCCTCCCCACAGTCCAGGTGGTGGCGTGAAAAGATGTCTTCATACTGTAAAACAAGGTTCGACATCCTCCTCTTACAGTCCTCTGAAACTTCACATGATTCAATGTCAACAGTACTGAGCCCAACCGACCTGAGCTTGTCCATGGCGGCGTTTCCATCAGCAGTACATGATGCAGCTGATTGGGTGCAGCTGACCAGTGGAGCCTCTGAACGCTCAGCAACATCCATGTCTTCAATAGACACACAGGAATAGACATCTGCCAGCTTAGCATTGCGTCTCAACAGCACCGGTCTGTCAGATGTGTTTATGAGCTTTAGTGGGACCCACCTGTCTCCCCACAGGGAAGTCACAATCTTTGCAACCAAAACACCTCTTGGAGCTGAGCGGGATGACGTGAGCTCTGTCACGATGGTACTGCCTGGGGAAACAGCTGTGTTTTTGGGTAGTTTCCCCAGATGAGATACTCACGGCCAGGCTCGAGGCATGTAGCTGAGTTACACCTAACTGTCCCGATTTTGACCGGAACATCCTCACCTCTCCAGGGGTTCAGGCCAGACAGCATAGACAGGAAATGTTCAGCTTCTGGGTCTCTGGCAGGGCAGGGGCCGGACACTGTCTCCCAATAGGACTCACATAGCTTAGACTGATGCAGGATGTGCTTTATAACATTGGTTCCTAGTATCAACTCATCGTGTTGTCCTGGAACTACAAGCGTGGGGACTAACACTTTACAGCCATACACTTCCATTTCCACTTCAAAAGCACACTTTGGCTTAACACGAATTCCACCACATCCAACAAGTACAACATTCACATCCATCAGCTTTTGGTCTGTTATCAGCCCAGCATCTCTCAGTTTTGTCTCAGCTGCCTCACTAATGCTGCAAGCCATTGAACCACTGTCCAACATTCCGCCCATTTTCACTGAATCACCCATTATCACAGATGTGTAGAAAAGACTGCCACTGTTGCCAACTCTGTGAATGTTCTGATAAACAACAACTTCAGATTCATTACATGAGTCTTTCACAGACGTGTAAATTATCTCAGCATCAAACATATCATCGGTATGGGAGTCTAAAGAATGACCTGTACTAACTCCCTCTGGATACAGGTCCTCTAGTTTCCCTCAGACTGGGATTGGGAGGAGTTGTTAGCGGGGCAATTCTGTCTGGTATGGCCTGGAGCAAGGCATACAAAACACAGTCTCTCCGACATGCAGTGGGAAATGGTGGTGTGACTGGACCCATTACAAACTCTACAAGCAGCTTCCCTGGGACGCCTGTCTCGCACTGTGCGCTGAAATCTCCCACCTCGGATGGGCTGGGAAATATTGCGCTGCTGCATTTTATCCATCATCTCCTGAAATATGTCGGCCATTCGAGTGAGGAGTCTATCCTCTGACTGTTGGAGGTTTTGAGCAACAACTGGGACAGAGGCATGGCTTGGAGTACGTTGGGACTCACCTTGAAATGGGACAGGTGCTGGAGAAGAACAAGGAGGGTGACACCCTGGGCGCTGAGCATGGAGAGAGGAAAGTGAGGGGCTTGAATCAGTGCGCTGCTCTGGCAACGTCAGACTTGAAGGTGGTAGAGAGGCCTGCTCAGAGGTGATGGTAGTGATGTGGCTTTTCAGCTGAGCAGTGCCAGTTGATCTGTAACTAGCCCTCAGCTCTCTCTGATAATCATCAATCCTCAGCTGAACATCACGTGAGGTCCACTCATGAATTGGCTTACACTTTAAGGTGCAGGACAGCTCTGGGTCGGGGCAGTGTTTGACAAACATGAGAGCCACTTCATCATTCATATTCTCTGTCTGTTTCCCTTGTCTGTGTAACCCTTCAAGAGCTAGGTCTGCTGCCTTGTTCAGTCTAATCCAGTAGTCGACTGGGTTTTCCTTGTGTTTAGGTAGAGTAGCATAAAAGTCTGCGAGTGGGAGACACGAGGGAGCCTCACTGAAATAGTGGAGAAGCACATTGTATATCAGTTCAGGTTTACGTTTAACATCAAGTGCAGGATCACTACGCAGGGCAATCTTCACAACATCTCTGGCCTTGCCCATTAAATGGCTCATAATTTCTTCTGCTTGGTCATGCACAGGAATCTCTTGTTTTCTGAGATGATTTTTAGTCATGTAAATCCAGTCCTGGACTGGGGTTTTGTCAGTGTCGTCACCTCTGAAAGACTGAAGTCCTTTATCAGATTTAAGATGGACTGTCACATGTGGGAGGTCACGTCTATTAACGTCACAGTGTGTGTTCTGGTCGGAAGAAATAGTCTGATGGTCACCAGTCATGTTCACAACACCAGCTGACATCAGCTTTGCAACAATGGATTCACCTATTTGAGCACCTAGCTGCCCTACCATATCTGTGAGATGGTGAATGACATCAGCATCACTGCCAGGTGTGGAAGTGTGGGGACCATCCCTAAAATACCCACTAACAGGAGTACATCCCGGGCTCTGACCTAGCCCTGTATCTGTATTATCAACATTTTTACACTTGGAATGTCCCACATCCCTACTGATAGTACCATCATTGAGCCAAGCACCCCTACCTTTTGGCAGACTAGGACTAGCAAATGTATCCATAGTTATATTATAGCATCTGCTTTCAATTTATCAAATATACTTGCGTTGTGTGTACTCATAAAAAAAACAATAGTAATGGCAGATTAATCTGAAGAACAAAATGATGTATACAACATTAACAAAAGTCACCAAAAACTGATTAGTCTTTTTTTTTTTTTGTTTGTCCGTTTTGCTTTGTCGTTTCAACCTGACCACAAAGTAATCTTGATTGCAGAACAGGAGGACAGCATCCACGGCGATGAGCATCAAGCTGATCTGTAGATCCGACAGGTCACGGCACCAGTGTAACGGGAGTGTATGATCAGGTTTTGTGAAGGACGACTCACAAGATGACTTCTTGTCTTTTCACAATTTATTGGTTCCTGTAGAACACAATGCACATTAAATTGCCTTCTGGCTTCCTCTCACTGCACCTCTGCTTCCCTCAGCAGTATAAAACGAGACTGAGCACTTATGTATTTAAAATACATTACAAATGCATTCATTCAACATTACATGAGGTATTTTGCTCAGAGTGCACATTACCTATAGAAAACCATTAACACTTCAGAAAATATTAAGCATTAAATGCAACAAACACATAAACACAGTACATATGTTTCCATAAAGAAAATAACAGCAACCCATGTTAGGCTGAATGAAAAGTGTGTGTAAAGTCATAGAGAAACGAAAATTACATTAATAAACAAAGAGAAAAATGCATACCTGTAGAACACAATGCACATTAAATTGCCTTCTGGCTTCCTCTCACTGCACCTCTGCTTCCTAAACATACATAAATACAGCGTTTACACAAAAGAGGCCCTGAAATCTCCGACGAGCTACATTGTTCACATGGCGACCTGCCTGTCGTGGGTAAAATGGCGGCAAAAAAAGTGAATATAAGAACACTGCTAAAAAGTATTTGTGCGATTAAACTAACACAAGACTGCTACATAGCATTATTGTATTAATATAAGACGTTAAAAGTAACTTAAATAATTAAATTTCCGAAGAAAACAATACTTTAGCCCAGCAGCACATTTCCACACAACTTACCCTCAGCAGTATAAAACGAGACTGAGGGAGATGGAGCACTACGGAAGCTTAGGAGGTACAAAAGGGTATAGTGTGCATGTAGGGTCATTTCCACAGGCACATTCGCAAAAATAAAGATAAATAAAAATAACACAATGAGATAAAATTCACAGATATTCAATAAAATAATAAGAATTATTAAAGTGCATTTTTAACTCCGTTACACCGAGACGATCAATGCTAATGTACACGCCCCCGACTGTGCCATAAAAACAAAGTTCATTCACTTTTCTGCGCATTTGGAATACAGCATGATACACAGGTGATGAAACTCCTGGATATTAACTCTTTCCCGCCAAACACGGAATTTTCCGGGTTTCCATGTTTTAGGTGTTATAAGACCCCTGCGCATGTTTTGAAAGAGTACGCAACTCTTCAAAGAAACAGACTGCGATCGTCTCAAACATGAAGTGGAGTATGAGAAGCTCAAAATATCAGACATAAACATGCCTTTTTCTCAGCTTTTTGTCTGAAATGTTGTTTTTTGACAAAACCTACCTCTGTTCAAGTCGCAATAAAAAAAGAACAAATGAAGATAAAATAAAATCGTTTTTTTTTTTTTTGCCTAAAAGCAGAGGCTCAGATCTTTGTGATATATAGCATCTTCATATATTCATGGAAGAAAATATTCTGCGGGCCATTAAAGTTTAGCGAAAATCGTCAAAAACCCTGGCGGTGGCTGGCAACTTTTTTTTTTTAAAACGCTGGCGGGGAAAGAGTTAAGGAAGAGTTAACATTTTTCTCAGAAGAAGAGCTGGACTCCGATGAACGTTTGTATTTTGAAGAGTGACTTGTTCCAGCCGAGGATACAATTTCGGACGAGTAAGTCATTTCGTTTTCTTTAGTTGACATGCTATTTTATATAAACATGTACATGTTTTTCTAGTGGGACTGTTTCCAGACTTGCCAGACAGGATTCAGAGTATAGACATTTGAAATATGACTCCTAATAAGCAAGTTTTAGTTGCATTTAAATGCTGTTTCAGCTAAAGCAGGTATTTAAATTGTATGCTGTATGATATAAACAGTGGTTAAATTGGCTTCTGTTGGGAGGGGGAGCCCTAATTTACAGTGAATGGTCATCATTCTAAATCCCGCCGTAAAATGACTTAATGTGTTTTTAGCCTACACCAAAGGGGCTCTTTTTCCAGTATTAATGTGTAAGGTAGGGTTGAGTAGTTATTCAAACAAAGACAAATACTTTACAATTCACTTATTTTATTATTATTATTTATCTTGAATGTTAACAGGCAGGCAATGGATTTCACCCTCGGAAAATTTATGAAATGAACATGTTTGAAAATATTGCAAGCCAGAGACGAATATGTAAATTTATTTTTTATTTGTGCAATTTAGAAACGTTGAAGTCCCTTCGCACCTGAATGTTAATGTAACTCATGCAGTAATTATTTATCATATTCATGCAGCCTGTGTTATTCTGTTGAGTGTTGAAAAACCATCGAGGAGAAACGCATCATGACAAGTTTTAGAAAGAAAATAAAGAGTAAACTCGTCCGCTTTGCGACAAACATTAGTCGTTTTATACATTTTTTTTTTTTATTATTATTCAAACTGAATAATACATGAACAGGGAAGTATTTTTTTTTAGTTTTTTAATGCCTGATAGAAAAGTATCTATCTTTGTAGAGCAATACAATTCTTTAGGCAATTTCAGAATAGTCTCACTAGTCACAGATACACTTCAGAAAATTGAGTACACAACTATTTCTGGGCTTAAGTTACAAAAACCAAATAAATGCAGAACATTGTATCTCAAGCAATACAACGTGGAACCCCATGCACTACTTAAAACCCGATGTGGCACCTTAACCAAAATAGTAAAAAATATGAACTATTACACAATATTAAAATATTACACACCATCACCTTTACAAATTTGTTTCAGGATTTTACATGAGTAAATGTAACTGTTATATTTTGACAAAATGTTTCAGTTTCATATGAAATAATCTAAAGATAGAATGTAGACATCAGTGGCAGTTTAAATTTCAAGATGTGTTAAGCTAGTATGTATTTTTCATAAATAAATTAATTTATTATTATTACTATTATTTAAGACTAACACTGACCTAACCATTGTAATGAGGAGCCTTTCCTTCTGTGTATAAAAATGTAATATTGGGTAACAAATGGGATAATAATGGGCCCATATAAGTACAGTTTCTGTAGATTTTGACATCAACAACAAAAATAATGTCACTTGATGCATGTTCATGTACTGAAACACCATGAACAAAACTATGCAACATAAAAAGAAATGCAACTCAGGACACATTAAATACAGGTTATGTTTAATCTATGGCAGGTCGACACTTGATGTCCAATATAAAATCTGTCCTGAAGGAAAAACCAGTTGAGAAGTGCTGAAATAAAGTTACAGACAGGAGCAGGATATATTCGATCATTCTAGCCGTTAGCGGGTTTCCATGGTAACGTCGCTGTTACGCTTTGAATTGAAGCGTAATCAGCGATTAATGCATTTATGACGTCTGATAATTCCATGTAGCCTGGGTGTCTCTGTGTAGTCTTGCTAATTATTCAGTCTCATATGCCATGTATTTGTCAGGAGTCAGGAGATTAAAAATAATTCAAGTGGAATAACAATATTTGGTGCTGAAGTAGATGGAGCTGAGCTCCGGCAGGGTGTGTTGTGGACCCGAGGAGGCGGAGCTGCGCTCCGGTGCGCTCCGGCCCAATTTAACCTCTGGATATAAATATGATATGTAATATGATATAAAAATAATATGAATGTTTAGATTATATTTTATCTAGTGTTTATGATGCCTCATTATCATAAACAAAGCTTGTGCTTGCAAATATGTGTTCAGGTTAAATTAGTAAAATGCACTTTAAATATGCCCATATTAGAAAAATCACCATCTTAAAGATTTCTGAAGGATCATGTGACACTGAAGACTGCAGAAATGATGCTGAAAATTCAGCTTTGATCACAAATTGCATTTTACAATATATTGAAATAGAAAACTGTTCTTTTAAATTGTAAAAAGAGTTCACACAATGTTTGTACTGTATTTTGGATCAAATAAATGCAGTCTTGGTGAGCAGAAGAGACTTCTTTTAAATGGTAGTGTAGGTCTAAAATTAAGTAAAGTCTTTATTAGTGTTGTCTAAAGTACCGACTTCGGTACCAAGTCGATACTGAAATGTTAAAAATGTGACGCTTTTGAGCGGAATCGTAAACACCTCTGATTGGCCATTGTGTTCACGCGCTCATCGGATATGTCTGTGATTGGCTACAATGATCAGCGCTTCAAAAACATGTTGTAAATATACATCAATGACGCTCTTCACCGAGCGCTTGCACAGATACACACGGGAGCGTTTGAAAGCAGGACCGGTCCGCTGATAGATGGCTACTTGTGCTTTCAAAAGCTCCCACTCCAGTTTTTAAAAAAAACCTTTTCAAACACTTCCGTGTACTCTCAAACGCTCCCGTGCGTTGATCATTGTAGCCAATCACAATGGCCAATCAGAGGTGTTTACAATTCCGCTCAACAGCGCTCAAAAGCGTCACATTTTTAACATTTCAGTATTGACTTGGTACCGAAGTCGGTACTTTTGACAACACTAGTCTTTATGTAAAGAAAATATATAGTCAGATTACTTTTAACTTAAAACTTTATTTTGATCATTAATTCTCCTCACATTCATTCTCTGTCACATTCCTCATTGATAGGCCCAGAGGTGGGGTAAATTACCTCAATATACATGATCGTTCACACCTCCTCGCATATTACCTTTCAACACTAAAATTGTCTTACAAAAGTTCAATTACTATATTGTTTTGTATAAATGAGTGATCAGGATGGTTTTCGCATCATTTTTGTAGTAAAAACTCTAGGCTACAAGTCTGTTTAGTATGTGTTATATGGCCTTTAGTGTTGTCACGGTACCAAAATTTCAGTAGTCGGTACCAATACCAGTGAAATTTCACGGTACTCAATACCATTTTCGGTACCAAAGCAAAAACAGGTTACTAAACAACACTCTTTAATTAACAAAGTCTACAAAACATTAACAGCTGAACTAAGAACAGAAATATGCCATTGAGCAACACTTTAATTTAAATATTAATTTTTAATTATAACAAAACTGAATGTATGCTTAAAGTATTTTTGAACACGTATATAAGATTTCCTTCAACTTATAATTTAAGTTTTTACCAAGTACTAAAAAAAAAAAAAACCTATATAAACAAGGATAAAATAGAATGAATAAAAAAACAATTTCCAAACTAATGTGCAAAGTGCTCTCTTATTAATAAGAAATACATATTGACATACAGGTGCTGGTCATATAATTAGAATATCATCAAAAAGTTGATTTCAGTAATTCCATTCAAAAAGTGAAACTTGGATAATTTATACATTCATTCCACACAGACTGATATATTTCAAGTGTTCATTCCTTTTAATTTTGATGATTATAACTGACAACTAATGAAAAAACCTAAAATCAGTATCTCAGAAAATTAGAGTATTGTGAAATGGTTCAATATTGAAGACACCGGGTGCCACACTCTAATCAGCTAATTAACTCAAAACACCTGCAAAGGCCTTTAAATGGTCTCTCAGTCTAGTTCTGTAGGCTACACAATCATGGGGAAGACTGCTGACTTGACAGCTGTCCAAAAGACGACCATTGACACCTTGTACAAGGAGGGCAAGACACAAAAGGTCATCGCTAAAGAGGCTGGCTGTTCACAGAGCTCTGTGTCCAAGCACATTAATAGAGAGGCAAAGGGAAGGAAAAGATGTGGTAGAAAAAAAAGTGTACAAGCAATAGGGATAACCGCACCCTGGAGAGGATTGTGAAACAAAACCCACTCAAAATGTGGGGGAGATTCACAAAGAGTGGACTGCAGCTGGAGTGCTTCAAGAACCACCACGCACAGACGTATGCAAGACATGTTTCAGCTGTCGGATTCCTTGTGTCAAGCCACGCTTGAACAAGACAGCGTCAGAACACAAAAAGGACTGGACTGCTGAGTGGTCCAAAGTTATGTTCTCTGATGAAAGTACATTTTGCATTTCCTTTGGAAAATGCTGGTGTTGGTCCACTGTGTTTTCTGAGGTCCAAGGTCAACGCAGCCATCCACCAGGAAGTTTTAGAGCACTTCATGCTTCCTGCTGCTTACCAACTTTATGGAGATGCAGATTTCATTTTCCAACAGGACTTGGCACCTGCACACAGTGCCAAAGCTACCAGTACCTGGTTTAAGGACCATGGTATCCCTGTTCTTAATTGGCCATCAAACTCGCCTGACCTTAACCCTATAGAAAATCTATGGGGTATTGTGAAGAGGAAGATGCGATACGCCAGACCCAACAATGCAGAAGAGCTGAAGGCAACTATCAGAGCAACCTGGGCTCTCATAACACCAGAGCAGTGCCACAGACTGATCGAATCCATGCCACGCCGCATTACTGCAGTAATTCAGGCAAAAGGAGCCCCAACTAAGTATTGAGTGCTGTACATGCTCATACTTTTCAGTTGGCCAACATTTCTAAAAATACTTTTTTGTATTGTCTTAAGTAATATTCTAATTTCCGGAGATACTGAATTTGGGATTTTCATTAGTTGTCAGTTTTAATCATCACAATTAAATGAAATAAACATTTGAAATATATCAGTCTGTGTGTAATGAATGAATATAATATCCAAGTTTCACTTTTTGAATGGAATTACTGAAATAAAATCAACTTTGATGATTTTCTAATTATATGACCAGCACCTGTATATTATGATTAAATAAGTCGCAAGTAAGTTCTAATTTAGCTGTATTTAGCATGCGCTCGCGAGGGATGAGTTCCGAGGCAGAGTCTCTCTTAGCCGGTGAAGTTTCAATCTCTCCCCATTAGATCGGGACATTCGCGCACCGACCACACAGAGAAAGTGTTTTTGAGTTTATAGTTATTAACATGAGCTCCTTCTGTATTATTTGAACTTTAATAAAGCAATTTTACTGCATTTATACGGAAGCTCAAAGAGGCCTTGCGTCATTATTATTTTTCTGTCTCGTTTTCTCGACATAACAAAAAGTTGTTTTTGCCTTAAATTTTCAATACAGTTTTTAACTGACCTAAAGGATTTACAATTAAAAGTTTATTACAAGGTATGAAAGACAATGAGAGATCCTTGGCAGAAAAGTACAATTTATTATATGTAAATGTAAAGTTATGTTAATTCATTTCACTTTGGTTACTTTGGTTATAGACCCATTGCAGTTTGCCTACCGCAACAACCGCTCCACTGATGATGCCATTGCATCTACACTACACACTGCTCTCTCCCATCTGGAAAAAAGGAACATATGTGAGAATGATGTTTGTAGACTACAGCTCAGCATTCAACACCATAGTGCCCTCCAAGCTTGATGAGAAACTCCGGGCTCTGGGCTTAAACAGCTTGCTGTGCAGCTGGATCCTGGACTTCCTGTCAGGCAGATGTCAGGTGGTTAGAATGGGCAGCAACATCTCATCACTGACCCTCAACACTGGAGCCACGCAGGGATGTGTTCTCAGCCCACTCCTGTACTCCCTATACACACATGACTGTGTGGCAACACATAGCTCCAATGCCATCATTAAGTTTGCTGACGATACGACGGTGGTAGGTCTGATCACTGACAATGACGAAACAGAGAGGAGGTGCACACTCTGACACACTGGTGTCAGGAGCACAACCTCTCCCTCAACGTCAGTAAGACCAAGGAGCTTATAGGTGACTTCAGGAGGAAAGAGAGAGAACACAGCCCCATCACCATTAATGGAGCACCAGTGGAGAGAGTCAGCAGTTTCAAGTTCCTCGGTGTCCACATCACTGAGGAACTCATGTGGTCCGTCCACACTGAGGCCGTTGTGAAGAAAGCTCACCAGCGCCTCTTCTTCCTGAGATGGCTGAGGAAGTTTGGAATGAACCACCACATCCTCACACGGTTCCACACCAGCACTGTAGAGAGCATCCTGACTGGCTGCATCACCGCCTGGTACGGCAATAGCACCGCCCACAACTGCAAAGCCCTGCAAAGGGTGGTGCGAACTGCCAGACACATCATCGGAGGTAAGCTTCCTTCCCTCCCTCCAGGACATATACACCAGGCGGTGTTTAAAAAAAGCTCGGAGGATCATCAGAGACTCCAGCCACCCGAGCCATGGGCTGTTCTCACTGCTACCATCAGGCAGGCGGTATCGCAGCATCAGGACCCACACCAGCCGACTACATGATAGCTTCTTCCCCCAAGCAATCAGACAATACTTGATCTCTCACGATCAACAATCAGCACTGCAGTTTATTAATCATCATATTGTTTCACACACAGGACTGTCAAATATATTCTCCCCAATTCAACTACTGTATATATAGTTTTTATATACTCTTATTTTTATTGTATGTGTATTCTATATTGTGTGTATTGTTTACTGTACATTGTATATTGTGTTGCGTAAGTATGTGTACATTTGTTATGTAAATTGTGTCGTTTATTGTAATTGGTACTGCTATGTTATTCGGAACTGCACACAAGACTTTCACCTACTGTTGCACTTGTGTACACAGTAGTGTGACAATAAAGTGATTTGATTTGAAAATATTCACCTGCCCCATCCAAGAGTATTCTAACCAGTCACCTTTCACATAGGCTAAAACAAACACTTAATAAACGCTTTTTCATCAATAGAGTAAGATTCGCTTTCTTCTGCACTCAACAGGAGTCAAGCAGCATGTCTTTCTGTGCTTTCCGCAAAGTACCGTCATAACTGCAATATGCGCGCACTCGGATCTAAATTGCGGCTGGCTTGCAGACGTCCCGGTCCCTCAAGTTGGCTGGCAATGAAATTGACCAAACTTTCAGGGTCACTGTATTTTCTACGACAAAGTTGTAGACGTGATAGTCTTCTTCTAAGGTGTCTGACACTAATCTGGAAGTTGTCAATGACAGAGAGACGTCGAGATCTCGAATAAAATTAAGTCATGATCACGAGAAAACAACGTTAGTTATGTCGAGATCACGAGAAAATGAGACGCAAGGCCTCTTTGAGCTTCCGTACATTTAAGATGTTACGCCGGGATGTTTCCTTTAAAGAGCTCCGCCTCCGCTTATTCCACAACGGTACATGCTTCTAAATGTACTTTTTTTAATCATTCCCTAATACTTTTGGATCTACATAAAATAAACTGTGAAAGTTTCGAGTGCATCTGGACTGATCTGTAATTCTTCCTCCATCAGGCGTGAACTGCTGCTCTCATGCGATATTGTTACAGTTTGATGTGATTTCATGTTACGTTAAATGAGATCAAACGGCTATTCGACAACGAACATTTTTCTCATCAATTTTTTATTTGACGATGTCGATAATGTCGACTAAACGTTTCAGACCTAAAGACCTAATTTGCTTGAATAAATCTGGGTGTCTGTCTTTCATGTGCTTTATTAAGTTTGATGCGTTTCCTCCTTTCGTCAGAAAATTGTGAAAGCTGCGTTTACAAATAGGTTTTTGCTGATCTATGATGTTTCCCTTTTCATCAGCCTCAAATTACCTGCCTTTTTCCCACTTTTCATTTCGACATGATTCAGTTGAGACTCTGCAGCAACAGCAGCTTTGCTTGCCGCAATCTTTTGCTTGTTGTGAGCGTTCGAAAGTTCCCGCCTCTGCGTGGGTACCGGGTAGACCCGGTACTCGGTACATTCAGAAATTCTGGTATCGTAAATAATTTTTTGTTTGAGTACCGACTTGGTACCGGTATTTTTGACAACACTAATGGCCTTTCAATTACTTAACCTTTATCCATTGTTTTTGAAAACTAAATTATTTTCTCAAAAATACAAACCTGTACATACATATTGCTCATATATTATTGTAGCCCAGTTTGTGCTGAATACAGTGTAATCAGACTTTAGCCATTAATATGTTTTTAAGCAACTGAAAAAAGCACAAATGTCAAGGCATGTCAAAACTTCTCCAGGGCACAAAACACCCTCAGACCCCAGAGGGTTAAGAAGTCACAACTTGATCCTGGAGAATCGGCTAATTATAGACCAATTTCAAATCTCCCATTTATGTCGAAAATACTAGAAAAAGTAGCAACCTCCCAACTGTTAATTTCTACAGAGGAATAGTATATATGAACAATTTCAGTAAGGCCTTTAAAAAGGATTTAGGAGTGCCACAGGGATCAGTTTTGGGGCCTCTACTTTTCTCCTTGTATACGTTTCCCCTGGGAGATATTATCAGGAATTGTGGAATAAGTTTCCACTGCTATGCCGACGACACCCAACTTTAAATTTCTTCGAAACCTGATGAGATTTCACAATTCTCCAAATTAGCTGAGTGCAGATTGAAGATTGGATGGCCCGAAATGTCCATCTACTCAATTCTGACAAAACAGAGGTACTAATTATTGGAAAAATAAAAATAAGATCCCAAAATATAATTTCACTCTCGATGGATGCACTGTTACATCATTTTCAACTGTGAAGAACATAGGTGTTATATTTGATACCAATCTGTCCTACCAATGTTTGTAGAACAGTATTCTTCCATCTAAGAAATATTGCAAAGTTATGACACATGCCCTCTATTGCTGATGCCGAAAAACTAATTCATGCATTCATGACCTTAAGTCTAGATTATTGTAATGCATTACTGGGAGAATGTCCAGCAAGATCAATAAATAAACTTCAATTGGTTCAAAATGCAGCAGCCAGAGTGCTAACGAGAACCAAGAAATATGATCATATTAGCCCCATTTTATCACCGTTACATTGGCTGACTGTTAAATTCCGTATTCATTTTAAAATTCTGTTAAATACGTACAAAGCTTTGAATGGTCTAGCTCTGCAGTACTTAAGTGACCTACCACACTTTATTCCATCACGTTCATTACGATCGCAAAATTCAGGCCTGTTAATAGTTCCTAGAATATCAAAATCCACAAAAGGAGGTAGATCCTTTTCATATTTGGCTCCTAAACTATGGAATAGTCTCCCTAACATTGTTCGAGATGCAGACAAACTCCCTCAGTTTAAGTCTAGACTAAAGACTCTATTTAGCCAGGCATACACCTAATTTATCCTCCAACCCACAATTAGGCTGCTTTAGTTGGGTCTGCCGGAACCAGAAACACTGATCATGATTTATAACTCTGCAATAAATTGAATGGCATCTATGCTACTATTATTTCATTTGTTTCCCTGTCTCAACCTCGGGACTCCTATCCTGAGGTCACCAGATCCGGCTGGATCCAGCACCATTCCTGCTTCATGTTGGATTCCACTGCTACATGTCACTGAATGATGATGACTAAATGCAGCCGGTGCCAGCCAAACATCACTTCAGTCTATTATGATGGACTTCCGAGGATGAACTGATGCCAACTCCAACCCTAAGACATGGGATACTTCATATGCCCTTGTTTGAACCTTGGATTTAGGATGGACCTCACCGAAATTACCGGCCAGGTTGAACTGCGATGCACCTCACTGTTCTCTGCCTGCATCACCTCGGTCTAATGACTACACCCTTTGAAATCGAATATCATTAAATTGCCAACATTCCTTCATCAGCCAATTAACAAGGACAATTGCATCTATGTGAACTTCTGCAGTTAATCCAGGATGGACTTCAAAGACTGTGGTCATTAATCTTACAGTTCAAACACAATCAATGTTTAAACACTGACCCTTAACACTTACTTAGTTTAATAATTTTAAACCATTATTTGAACTATACACATGTAATATTTACATTATATTCATGATGTTAGTCAGAGGGGAACTGGCCCCCACAGTGAGTCTGGTTTCTCCCAAGGTTATTTTTCTCCATTATTCAACATCTTATGGAGTTTTGTGTTCCTTGCCATTTTATCTAATTACACAATGATGATTCATCGACATTATAGTTTATCTTCTGTTAATGCTGATCTTCTGTAAAGCTTCTTTGAAACGATGTGTGTTGTGAAAGGCGCTATACAAATAAAATTGACTTGACTTATGTTATGGGTGAACTATAACCCTTTAAAAACCATCACAATAGAGCACTTTAAATGTAAAATGTTATGTTGCTGATAATCAGAAAAACATGATCAAATCTCCAATATTCTCTCAATACATCCAACAAAATATACAGATGTCAGCAGTATGTTTATCATCCGATTTCATTAACATGATGTCGATTGACTTACAGTTTTAGAAGTGATATTGTGAGCCGCAGGAATGACAACTGGCATGAGAGAAGAAAAGAAAAAATATCTCAGAACCAACACGGACTTGAAGAGTTTGTAAAACTGAAATGTATGGCACAAAACAGATTAAGAGCAATATCTTAAAGACAAAAGACATTACAGTAAGATTTTAATGACTCAACAAAAAATCAGAATTAAACCGTTTTCCACCAAGGATAAAAAAAAAAAAAAAGAAAAACTGTTCGCTCTGTGTGTGTGTGTGTGTGTGTGTGTGTGTGTGTGTGTGTGTGTGTGTGTGTGTGTGTGTTATTTGATGTGAGCAGCTGAACTGACCGGTGGGTTTATGAAGAGTTTGACTGAAGTTTGTCGGAAGCTGCAGAACAAAATTAGATGGATTGCGGTCTTTGATGAAACCCTCCACGGCTTTAGACTCAATGACCTTTGACTCCCAGAGCTGAAACACAAGAACAACACATGCAGAGAGTACGGTCACTACCATCTCAACAGCACATGTTTGAGTTCTCTTATAGTGACGTAAGCAGCTGCTTTTATATTCATAATGATTGACAGGATTCAGAAGTCCGTTTAAATGAACGCCTCTAATAAATATAGTGACTGAATTAGTCGCACCTGTTTCAGGTGATCCAGAACTCTCTCATCCACTCCTTCGTCATAAAATAACTCTCTAATACTCTCAATAACATCGTCGATGATAGACAAATACAGCTTTGGCTGAAATATAAAAGAAAAGAGCCAGTTACTGTTTTTTGGGTGAAATACATTTTCCAGACTAACTAATCAGTAAAGTTTTGTTGATTATTTGATCACACGTCAAGTTAAAGTTGAATTATAGGGTAAATTAAGAGAAACTTACCAGAGTATTAGCGTTTGAGAGCATGTTGCGTTCACTCGACTGTCACACGAGCAAATTAACTCCATCTGACGCTTTAATTCACATGACCAGAGCTACTCTACAGAGTTTTCCTCGGGATTGCAAAACAACGCGGAACGCGGCAGTACACTGACGAGAAGACCAGAGGCCGTTCTTTTTGAATGGATGTCTATAGAGGAGATCCTTCCATAGTAGTTAATAAACTCGTTTTTTTTAGGAAAAAGCTAATAACTTAATTTAAACCAAACACGCCTGTCCATTATGTTTCACACTAAACACTGAACTATGTTCGGAGTTTACCACTATAAAATTGCTGTTTTATAAGAGAAGACACAGACAATTTTGCGACATATATGGGTCAGTTTACAGCTTTTCCCATTCAATTGTAAGATATCCGCAAACGGTGACTGACGGTCGTAACATGCTATTTGAACGAGCATGTCATACAGCCGCGGAGGTTGTAAGAACAGTAAATAAAAGAATATCTGGTACAAACAATTAAAGGGATAGATCACCCAAAAATAAATAACCCAATTTGGCTTTCTTTTTTTTTTCTTACCACAAAGGGAGAAATTGTGAGAAAATGTTGTGCTCAGTGATGTCATGCAGTGGCAGTTTATGGTGATCATCTCTTCAAGCTTCAAAAAAACACTGGAAGCATGAAACTGTAAATGAAGGAAAAAAACAGATCCCTGTATGAAGTTGTAGAGCTGTAAATCCATTCTTTATCACTGAACAAAAACAGTAGCTAACAACAGTAAAATTGTTTAAATACTAAACAGAACTGCGCACTGGTCTTGATGCATCTATTTAAACAAAGCTTTTACAAGTGGGCCACTCTGGTAATTTAACAGAAGGCATGCAACTACATAGAGCTGGTTAATGTTACCAAACATATTTAGGGGATAACCGTGTCAAAGAATTTGTGTTTCTTTAAACGGTGAATAAGGCAATCAACATGCACTCTCAGATGTGCAATAGCCTGGGTCTCCCTGACCTCATGTGCTGGCATCTGAGGTCTCCCAGAAAGAAATGCAGGCCTGTTCACTTTACAGGGCACACAGTCAAACTTAAGAAAGCCTCTGTCCACCATTATTGCCATATCCTGCCTAAGTAATGTAAGTATTCCTGACTCTGCAAAGATCTGCTTGTCACTTAGTGAGCCAGCAAAGAGGGGAGAAACAAAGGTTATAGCACCATGCTACAGGTTATAGGCCCCCCGTTGTTGGTCGTCGGAGGGGTAAGTTTGAAAACGAATAGCCGAATTGAATTTAGCTGAGGATGAACATTGAGGGACGCAACAGTGCCCAGCTGTCGTCCACTCACAACGCTGAAATTTAAACTTCTTTTTCATTTCGTTCTCTTATTTTTATAATCTATTTAAACAAATGAATAACTGTTAGGCCTAACTATTAAAAAAAAAAGATTGATATCGCTGTACATGCTATTTACACTGTCTATCAGAAAATGGAATATGCCGCTACAGCAAGTGACGTTTCCCCGGAAGTTTTTGAGCTGGCTGATATTATTCCGGAAGTTGTAATTAACGCTCCATGCATATAGCCCATTCAGAAGTCTAATACATTATTCCATGTGACTCATGATTGTTATGAAAGCATACGATAAGATTTGATAACAAACAAACTGAAATCTAATTTATTTATTCTAAATCTAGTATTATTTCACTGATTCTTGAGGTAAGGGACAAAAGATGTCTTAGAAAGAAAGAAAGAAATTCATAACAATAAAAATACTGAAAAAAGAAATGTGTAAAATTAGGGCACTTATTACTTCTATTTTTAAATAAGTTCATTTGAATATTTAAAATGCATGCTCTTTACTAGAAAGCACATTTAACTCAACCTGTCCTCAGCAAGAGGTCACAATGTTAAACTGCCAAACAAAGTGTTTAAAAATGGAACAAATTCATAAATATAAATATCAAATGAAAGGTAGGGATCTGTAAGATATCAAACTATACATAAACTAAACTTTAAATGATATTTTCTAATAAAAAACTGCACATCAAAGTTGTATACTCACTTTGCATCAACTCTGACAGATGTTTTTAGAATCGTGAATAAATCAGACTATAACTAAGTTTCCATCCACTTTTTGCGCTGTTCTGTTTTCGACAAAGTGAAAATGTGAAAAAAACAAAATCAACATTTTTTTTTTTGCTAAATTTGCTGTCTCCTGCTCATTTCCATTCAAATAACCTTTTACTGATGAAACGGTGTGTGTCATGATGTTATTCTTCAAATATTTTGTTTTAGCAGAAAATAAATCTGCCCTTGAGCCATTTCCATACAGAATTGTGTGAATATCGCAAATTGCATACCTTTCACATCCCAGATGTCCCCATTTTTTTTACAGAAGTCTTAGTAAAATGTATTGAGACAATTAATTGAAATTTGGCCAGCTAACAATCATTTTAATTTCGCAAATAATAGCAATATAAGGAAATATCAGAAGACGACATCGAAATGCTGCAGTTGCTTATGTGATAGGACAGCAAGAACTGCCCTTACACGATGAAGCCCATGGGTTTTAGAGAGACCACGCAATAGGGCGTTCTGGGAGGCTGTGGTGGAGAGAAAAGTCACAGACAATCTCTGGCTGCAATATTTTAGGATGACACAGCTGACTTTCAAAATGCTGTGCCAATTCATTGGTCCTGCGTTGCGCAAATCGCATGTTGCCATTGGCCACCGGTTCCGACCTGAAAGTGGATCGCCATTGTCCTATACAAGCTAGCAACCTGCGACGAGTACAGAGTAGTGGGGGAAACTTTTGGGGTTAGTAAGACGACCATCCATTGGTGTGTATGCTTGTGCACAGCTATTAAAGAAAAATGGACAGATTGCCAAATGTAGAGGAGGCCAATTAAATTGTGCTCCGAGAAGTTCCACGTGATGCCATGAGTTCCACGTGTGAATGACGAGCTCTTCACACTTTGCTAGTTTTTAATTATTTTTATGTCATAAACCAGTGAGATTCGATACACCCTGCTACATATCTGTTCTTTGAAGTTAACATGTCAAAGAATTCAAAATCCTCAGGCTCTGGAGATATTAAAAGACACTTATCTGCTCAAGCTGATACCTCAGATAAGGCTGCAGATCAGGGATTCGGTTCGGACGGTGCGGTGGGAGAAATGCAGCGGCAACTGGCGAGCATGCCTGTGATGCTGACGAAAGTTGTGGCTGTCTTAGAGGATCTTATATATATATATATATATATATATATATATATATATATATATATATATATACATACACACAGACACACATACATAAAATAAAAAAATAAAAATAAATAAAAAAGGAACAACAAAATATGTAGAGGTATAGATATAGTAGTAGTGGATACAGGTACAGTAATACATTTAAGCAATAGGTAAATTTAGTGTGGTACAATAGTAATCATTATCATTAATGACATTTTTCTGGTGATGTGGAGATAGAGAGTGAGAGAGAGAGAAGCAAAAAATATGGATATATACTCACTGAGTGAAATCAAGACAATTTGAAACAATCATAGTTATAATAATAGTAGATGTAGTAGTCAGAATAATAGTAACAATAATAATAATAACAATAATAATAGTAGTAGTAGTAGTAGTACTTGTAGCATTAGTAGCAGTAGTAATAATAATAATATAATCTTTAGCGCAGACGTGTACAAGCAGACGTGTAAATGCGAGCTCTGCATATTTGGCTAAATGTTTTATTATTCTTACGTTATAATCTGGTGAAATTCGATAAACCCAGTTACACATTTGCTCTTTGAGGTAAAACACGACAAAAAAGTCAAAATCCTCAGGCTCTGGAGACATTAAAAGACACTTACATGTGAAGAAAGCCCCGACAGGGGACTCGGTTTGGCTGGGAGGCGGTAGAGGAGATCCAGCGTCATCTGTACTACATTTCGGTGATGCTGACGAAGGTTCTTGCTGACTTGGAGGATCTTGCTGTAATACGTTGATTGATTACGCAGATGGAAATAAAATTCTCTGAGTTAGTTACAAGAGTGACAGATGTTGAGAAATGAATCGATTATCTGGAGTCATCGGAGAGGGAATTATCCGCTAATCCACCAGCGACCAAAGTTGATTTGGAACATATTCTTGAAAACTTCTTGAGAATCATAATCGCAGGAATAATGTCAGAATTGTTGGAATTCCTAAACATGAGGAGGGCAGAGATATGGTGAAATTCCTAGATAAGCTTTTCGCGAATCTGCTTGACATAACAGGCCACAAGCTAGAAATCTAGTGAGCTTACAGAGTTCCACCTCAGAGATCTGCTGCCCCGATCAATCCTGGCCAAATTTCTGAGGTCATCCGATGAAGATCTTGTGTCCAGGCAAGGAACAAAGGAAAGATTTCTTGGAAGAATCATAATATTTTCTTGTTCCTGGACTTTGCGGGTTCGACAAGAGAGAAACGCGATCGGTTCAGGAAATGCAAGAAACTCTTGCCTCAGCATAAGATCGCTTTTGCATTGATGTTTCTGGCCAAGCTGAGAATAGAAGTGAAGGACGGTCGCAAAGTATTTACATTTCCAAAACAGGCACTGTCTTTTATACAAACAATGGGTGAGTGAACCATTGGGTGTTTCTCATATAAGTGGATCGACATGCAGTATTTCCCATTAATTGACTAGACTCTGGCAGCCCGTCACAGTCTAATTTGCCCCGCCACGGTCTCATAATGAATGTAATTTTTTTTACACTTCTCATCTAAAATATTTTTGCATTTCTCATAATACCACAAAATAAAGGGTTGTGTTTTGCGCTCTCTCACGTGCATCAGTCAGCTCCTCACCCGTTGCTGTGAACTCACACGCGCGCACACACTCGCAGATATACGCACAGTATCCGTCTAACGTTATATGATATATGCACTGGATCCGTCTAATGTTATTTGGTTGAGGAGGACGACAAACCTTTGAGGTAAGTAACGTCCAGCCCTCTACATTGCAAGTAAATCCCTTGCATATGTGAGTAAATTTCGCATTATGCAACCAAATAACTTCTGTTATTAGCCACTGGCAACAAGTAAACATTAACATTTCACTCGCCAGTGATAGAGTTGTGTAGTGTAGAAGCACCGAGGCCCGTTTACTGAATAAAAACAGTTGATTAAGAAGCTGGATTCAGCCTCGTCTTTCACTGCATGCTGTCTCATGCACGTAGGACAAAGCGCTTATGTCTTATTCAGTTGAACTCCGCACCCCATTCGTCACAAGAGCAGCTCCCTTCTCAAGTGCTCTGATGTGCACGCCATCTACAGAGACTTGCGCCAAACTCCCGTGAAAATATAAAAGTATAAACGTGTTGATTTTATGAACGCAAAGTGCTCCAGTTTCACTTAACGTCCATGTAATGGCAAATGTCCGTGGTTATTGTGGGTTTATTCATGCAGTGTTACAGTGTAGCAGCGAGACCGAGGAGATGTCCTGCTCTATTTCTGTGGAGATGATCAAAAGAATCTCAAAGTCTTTCTTCATGAGAAATAAGGGTGTGGCAGGGCGGAGGGCGGGGCCGGGTTGTGATCCTACACACCCGGTCCCGTATTAGGCTAATCAAGCCTTCGAGAGAGATAAAGGCCGACTGCAGAGGCTCGTGCGGGAGAGAGAGATCGTTTACAGACATGTCCGTCATATGTGTGGGTGTGTCTTTTGTTTAAGTTTTATATTAAAATATTATTTATATTGACAAGCCGGTTCTCGCCTCCTCCTTTCCCTTGAACTACGTTACACTGGTGCCGAAATCCGGGAAGGATACGCCGTAGTAGAGTTCTCGCCACAACCGTCCACCCCAACGGAGCAGCTGCGGCCATCTGCCGGGGTATGAGGAGCCCAGCCGCCTGGAAGCGGACGACAGCCGCTGACCACGAGGGGAGAAGGGGCTCCTAACCGACCGCCTGGAGTGGTCAGGGCCGCTGCCAGGGGCGGAGGAGTCCCCTACCAGCCGCTGAAACGCTTTCTGCGGCTGGTACTCCTTCAGGGCACTCCCTCCCCCAAGCAAAGACGGGGAGATGTACATCATGCCGGGGGCTCCCTATCCTGAGAGAATCAGCCTGATTCTGCCTGGTGTGTCTGATGCATCCCGGCAAGGGACTGAAGGATCTCGGCCAACTGGGAGGGCTCCATGGGGCGTACTTGGATTCCCGGGTTTCGGCACCAGTGTGAAGAGTCGTGAATGATAAGGAGGACACGAAGACCAGTTGCTCCTCTCAGGTAGGGGAATTTAATGGGCACGCAGCAGTGCTCTTAGCTTCAACAAAAGACAAAACACACACATGACGGACATGTCTGTAAACAATCTCTCTCTCCTGCACCATCCTCCGCAGTCGGCCTTTATCCCTCTCAGAGGCTTGATTAGCCTGATAAGGGACCGGGTGTGTAGAATCATGACCCGGCCCCGCCCTCTGCCCTGCCACAAACACATAAAACAGAAAATGAATAATCATAGAAGAAAAAATGTATTCTATATAAACATGGTGTCTGGGTTAAATGAGGCCCTGTGAGAGATTAGTTAGCACCACAGACTCCAGCTCTGAGTGAAAAATGTGGGTCGGGTGGTGTCAATCCAGCTAATTTTAGTCGATCGCTTCTGGTGAGGCAGCCCTTGGCTCTGTTTTTGAACAGCTGTCAATTAAACCCTGGCTGGGGGTGAAGAGCATCATGTTTATGGGGAAGAATTGTGTGCGCTGTCTGTCACAATTCAATTTATTTCAAAGTTGCCTACTGCAGCTTTAAGAGCACAAAATTGTTTACAAGAGCACAACACTAGCCTCTGAATTCTGCTCTCAAAGTGCACCAGATGGAAGTATTTAACTTTAAAATGGATAAAATGTTCCTACGGTAATTAAGGCCTTACCTACAGGCAAGGCTCCGGGGCCAGATGGTTTTGCTGTTGAATTTTTCAAATCTTATGCTACAGAACTGCCTCCACATTTATTAGAAGTTTATACGGAATCATTAAAGAATGGAAAGTTCCGCCAACCATGACACAAGCCGGATCAGTCTGATTCTTAAAAAGACAAAGATCCAAGCGAGTTTAAGAGTTACCTTCCAATTTCTCTGATCCAGTTAGATGTAAAAATGTTGTCAAAAATTCGGGCCAATTGATTAAGTAAAGTTATGACATCTCTTACACAAATAGATCAGGTGGGGTTTATTCAGGGCTGAAGCTCTTCTGATAAAATTAGGTGTTTCATTAATATAATGTGGTCAGTAGTGAATGATCAATCTTTGGTCGCTGCCATCACTCTTGATGCTGAAAAGGCGTTTGATATGGTACAATGGGATTATCTTTTTAAGATTTTGGAAATGTACGGGTTTGGGAGTACGTTTATTGTTTGGATCAAGTTACTTTATAGACACCCTGTAGCAGCGGTACAAATTAATGGATTCATTTAAGATTATTTTACTCTGAATAGGGGCACCCTCTTTCCCCATTATTGTTCTGTATTGCCCTGGAACCATTAGCAGCCGCAATAAAAAAGGAGGAGGATTTTCCATGGGTGATGGCGGGAGTCAAGTCAATTTTATTTGTATAGTGCCTTTCACAACACACATCGTTTCAAAGCAGCTTTACAGAAGATCAGCATTAACAGAAGATAAAACTGTAATGTCTATAATGTCGATGAATCATCATTGTGTAATTAGATAAAATACAATTGTTAATCGTGTTTAAAATAAGTAATTAAATAATAATTGTATTAATAAAACCCAGTAAGTAAGCAGAAGGTGACTGTGGCAAGGAACACAAAACTCCATAAGATGTTGATTAATGGAGAAAAATAACCTTGGGAGAAACCAGACTCACTGTGGGGGCCAGTTCCCCTCTGACTAACATCATGAATATAATGTAAATATTACATGTGTATAGTTCAAATAATGGTTTAAAATTATTAAACTAAGTAAGTGTTAAGGGTCAGTGTTTAAACATTGATTGTGTTTGAACTGTAAGATTAATGACCACAGTCTTTGAAGTCCATCCTGGATTAATTGCAGAAGTTCATATAGATGAAATTGTCCTTGTTAATTGGCTGATGAAGGCTTTTGTTGGCAATTGTTAGTCTATGCATTCCATTTCAAGATCGTAGTCCATCAATAGACCGAGGTGATGCAGGCAGAGATCAGGGATGTGAAACGCAGTTTAACCTGGCTGGTAATTTCGGTGAGGTCCATCCTAAATCCAAGGTTCAGACAATGGCATATGAAGTATCCCATGTCTTAGGGTTGGAGTTGGCATCAGTTCATCCTCTGAAGTCCATCATAATAGTCTGAAGTGATGTTTGGCTGGCACCAGCTGCATTTAGCCATCATTCAGCAACACGTAGCCGTGGAGTCCAACAAAAAGCAGGAATGGTGCTGGATCCAGCCGGATCTGGTGACCTCAGGATAGGAGTCCCGAGGTTGAGACAGGGAAACAAATAAAATAATAGTAGCATAGATGCCATTCAATTTATTGCAGAGTTATAAATCATGATCAGTGTTTCTGGTTCCGGGAGACCCAACTAAAGCAGCCTAATTGTGGGTTGGAGGAAAAATTAGGTGTATGCCTGGCTAAATAGAGTCTTTAGTCTAGACTTAAACTGAGGGAGTGTGTCTGCATCTTGAACAGTGTTTGGGAGACTATTCCATAGTTTAGGAGCCAAATATGAAAAGGATCTACCTCCTTTTGTGGATTTTGATATTCTAGGAACTATTAACAGGCCAGAATTTTGGGATCATAATGAACGTGATGGAATATAGTGTGGTAGAAGATCACTTAAGTACTGCAGAGCTAGACCATTCAAAGCTTTGTACGTAGTTAACATAATTTTTAAATTAATACGGAATTTAACAGTCAGCCAATGTAACGATGATAAAATGCAATAGCTTCTACTTTACACAGATGATATTTTATCTCTGACCCTACTAGATCTATGCCTTGCCTCCACAGAATTATTAACTCCTTTTCAAAGTTCTCAGGATACAGAGTCAACTGGTCTAAATCCTAAACTTTGGCTCTGACGGCATACTGCCCAGTAACTGCCTTTCAGCCTGATGCCTTCCAGTGGCCCAAACAGGGTATTAATTATTTGGGTATTTTATACCCAGAAGATTTGTCTGATTTCGTGTTTTTTTTATTTTGACCATTTAATAAAAAGGTTTTCGAGTGATGTGGGCTGGTGGGCTTCTTACATTTATCAATGATTGGGAAGATTTATGTTATTAAACTTCCAAAAATCAACTACCTGCTACATTCACTCCCTATAGATGTCCCCCTCTCTTTCAATAAATTTGATAGCATAGTGAAGTGGTAAGCGCCCCAGATTACATTTGAATAAGCTGTATAGGCCGATTGATAGGGGTGGGCAAGGTCTATCCAAGATTCTGTTTTATTATTATGCGTTCGGTCTCAGACATTTGGCTCAGTGGTCACTTCCACCTGAGAGAGCCCCTCCCTGGAAGAAGTTCTTGCCCCCATTTTGCCATTGCAAAGCCTTTCCATTAATTTAACCAGAGAAGTTAAATCACACCCTGTTATTTCACCCCACATATATTGATGAAAGTTGATTCTGTGTTTTCATGTGCTGTTTGTATTGATTTGAGTTTAGAATCAATAAGAATTGTAAATGACAACAAAAAATAATTGTGCAACGAAATTCCTTGGCACACATTGTGCCACAAGTTTGCAGTGTGCTGGATGGCATGCACATCCCCATTATCCCCCCCCAATGGATGGCTACCGTGATTAGATTAATCCCACAGGGTGGCCATCCATTATACTCTAGGCACTTGTCGATGACACAAACCCCTGGAAGTGCCCATGACGCATCTGTGTTTGCAGTGTCAGATCTGTACAGGTGACGACAGCCTGGTAAAGACTTTTCAACATTATTTACAGTGCAAATAATGCTTCACACACAATACCTGCAATTCATGTACAGTATATGTAGTTGTCATGATTAATGCAGGCTAATGATTGTGGTTCAATATTGTACCACTCTAAAATCACTGTACTTTGAGGTAAAATTAACTTCTTGTGGTATGAAAATATTTAAAGTTAATAACATTGGGAAGGAATTTTACACATATGGTGAAATATCTGCTGTTGTAAATATTACATTTGCACAGTAAATCAGGTTTGCTGTATTTTTGTATTACTCAGACACCCTAATGCTACAAGAAATATGGAGGGAGTTCAGATTCCTCTGCTAGTGGCAGGAGATTCAGCTGCATGTCCGGCCATAAAATAATCAATTAAAGCAAAACTTACCAACTGGTTACCAACTCTTTTGATCCACAACATTTCACTTTCCGGTTGTCATGACTTAACCAGTTACATTGACACAATGAATGTTTGGTCATCAGATTACGTTGCAGTAAAGTAACTGTTATGTACAGTCATTTGGCCAGCTGGGATTACTTTACTATGTGTGTCAACTTCTGTTTTAATGTAAGTATTTAATATGGTAAACAGCACGTCGATTGTCAGAAAAAGTGTTGCACTTTATGAGGAAAAATCAGCAGCTGCAATCCCAAATCAGGGGAGAACTGGACAGTTGCCAAGAGCGGCAGCTCAGAGATGGTGGCCAAAACATTTTAACATAATAATATTCTAGGGAGAGAGAGAGAGAGAGAGAAATGCATGGCTATTTATTTACCATTTTCACAAAGGAAGATACAAATGATAACAGGAAAATAAAAGGAAAAAAGCCCTTAATAGTTTTAAAAGAACTAGAGGCCAGAGGTTACATTACAATGAAATATTTTCAGTCACTCTGACTTGTAAAATTTCCATCATGATATGTTTTTATCCCATTTTTATACCCTGATCATTATATTACATAATTCCTGTTTGGAAGTAGCGTGTTATTTACTTTCATGTCATTTTGCATTACATGCCGTTTTCTTAGAGTCACTTGGCTGAAGTGAAACTATGTAAAGCAGGGTGGATTAAATCAAACTGATGTGCTAAGTTTAAATTGGTTTTCTTTTTTAGCTGTCAAAGTGACAGCATTTGAAATTATCCTTCAATGTTTAAAAATGTCAGAATTGTAAACTACACTTACAATGTGTGCTTAAAAGAAGCACATCCTTTGTTTTTTTTCTGTGTGGAGTTTGCATGTTCTCTCCGTGTTCTCGTGGATTTCCTTCAGGTGCTCTGGTTTCCCCCACAAGTCCAAAAACATGCAGGTTAAGTGAATTGGGGACTCTAAATTGCCCATAGGTGTGAGCGAGAGTCCCCTAGCCACTGAGGGTTGCATCAGGAAGGGTATCGGCGTAAAACCTGTTCCAAGTCAAATATGCAGATCACTGATGATCCCCTGTGGCAATATCTAACGGGAGAAGCTGAAAGAAGAAGGATATTGCCTGTGGGCTAAGCCCCGGATGACACAGAAGTCTAGCAATACCCCTGGTGCAGCATCATAACCAGGGGTGTAAAGTAACAAATTACAAATACTCACGTTCCTGTAAAATGGTATACTTTTACTTTTAATAGAGTACATTTTAAGTGCTGTAACTGTACTTTTACTGCGCTATTTTCCCACAGTTTGTGTTCAACATGATTGGTTAGAGAGCCTTGTGACTCCCGCCAAATCAAATCACACACATGAACAGCAGCTGTAGATTTGGCACCATCTGTTCAAGCACAGTTTACAGCTGAACATAACAGCCGCAACTAAAAGGGATTTTCGCAGAGAAAAAGGCCAATTGCTTGATTGTGTCATGTGAGTTTAATTGCTCAAGCCAGATATCAGCATTAATCCTGCCTTGAAGAAACATATCAACGTAAATTTCATATTTCTGCTTACTAGATTCTGTGTCTATAACGTAGCCTGTAATTGAACTATCTATCACTGAGATTATTGGGCTGCTGTGAGAGCTTAAGGCAATGTTATCAACAGGGCTGGGCAATAAAACGATCTAGATGTTTATCGGAAAAAAGAGAAATGTCCACAATATGTATGATAAACTTCTGAGTAATTATCTATACTTAGCCTATGATCTACATCTACAACAGGGGTGTTCATTTCATCAATTTCGATAGCAAGAGCACCACTGGTTGGTTGATCAAGATGAAATATAAAAAATTGACTTTTTATTTCCTGACATCTGTAGCTGTGTGCTGTTTGATTGACAGGTGCTAATGTTTGAGCACTATTGCGGGTTCACGCTGTTATGACTTGGGAAGCAAGAGAAGGTAGACGGGTGGTTTGGATCCAAGTGCGGTTTTTCTTTATTAATAAACAAAAGAACACAAACACTGGGGAAAAGACAACATCCACGATGGGAAAAGGAACCTCGAACGAGAGAGTGAAACAAGGAAAACATGGAACGGGAACAAGGAGCTAACACATACAACGATCAACCCACAAACAGAGGAAAGGCAGGGTTTAAATACACAAAGGAACAAACAAGGGAATGAGGGACACCTGGAGGAAACAATCAAGGGAACACCAATTATAAAAATGAACTACAAAGGACTACAGAAAACCAAACAGGAAACAGGAACTAAACTAAACTTCAACATAAAAGCACAAAAAAGAACCAAAGACAACAATGAACATGACAGAATCCCCCCTCAAAGGATCGGATTCCAGAGGATCCTAAAACAAAAGAACAAAAGACAAAAACCCACAAAAACAACATGAGGGCACCAGGGGCAAACAGACAGTCCAAGTGGGCACAAGGGGCAGACAGACAGACAAGGGGGGCACAACGGGCAGACAGACAGTCCAAGGGGGCACAAGGGGCAGGCAGGAAGTCCAGGGGGGCACAGAGGACAAGACAGGCTTCGCCTCCCGCGCCTCTCCCGGCTCCGCCACCGAGGCCCTCCTCAGCTCCGCCCCCGAAGCCTTCTTCAGCTCCGCCTCCTGAGCCTCCCTCGGCTCCGCCTCCTGAGCTTCCCTCGGCAGGGTTTAAATACACAAAGGAACAAACAAGGGAATGAGGGACACCTGGAGGAAACAATCAAGGGAACACCAATAATAAAAATGAACTACAAAGGACTACAGAAAACCAAACAGGAAACAGGAACTAAACTAAACTTCAACATAAAAGCACAAAAAAGAACCAAAGACAACAATGAACATGACACACGCCTAAACGATCAAATACACTTTAGAATTCCGCCAATTTCCGTCTTACTGAGACATTAATGTAAACCTTAGTCGGTTTGGTCTGATAAAAATCATATTTGCATCAAATTGTTGGACTTGAAGTGTTGAGTACTGTCTAGTAATCTATGTCATATAAAGACCATTAATCAAACAACAATAACAAGGAAACGAGAAAACCACTCACTACTTTTGACTGAATAACTCGAGTAGCTTTAAAAATATGAATGTGATAGAATAAAACAGTGATACGTTTAATAATAATACATTTTGAAAATATTGTTCGTTTTTTATTAATACTGACCCCCGATGTTGAGAGTGTTAATTGGTATAATAAATTACAAAGTAATTTAAGTAGAGATGATCAAATCATTTCTAATTATAAATATAGAAAAGTACATTTACATTTACATTTATTCATTTGGCAGACGCTTTTATCCAAAGCGACTTACAAAAAAGAGGAAGAACATCAGCGAATCATCTTAGGGAGACAGTGGTACAAAAAGTGCCATATTACAAAGTTTCACTATCATCATAATAGTATACAAAACAGATTTAAGTGCAACAAGAAATGTAAATATATATATATTTTATTATTATTTTTTTTTTTTATTGACCGGTTAAGTGCTTTTGGAAAAGATGTGTTTTTAGCCGTTTTTTAAAGATAGAGAGTGAGTTAGCTTCCCGGATTGAGTTGGGAAGGTCACTCCACCACCGTGGTATGATGAAACTGAAAGTCCGGGAAAGTGTTTTGGTGCCTCTTTGTTTTGGTACGACAAGGCGACGTTCCTTAGCCGACCGCAGGCTTCTGGTGGGCGTGTAGATCTGCAGAAATGATTTTAGGTATGCTGGAGCAGACCCAGTGAATGTTTTATATGCCAGCATCAGGGCCTTGAATTTAAAACGGGCATGAACCGGCAGCCAGTGGAGAGAGACAAAGAGTGGTGTAACATGTGCTCTCTTAGGTTCATTAAAGACCAGACGTGCTGCTGCATTCTGGATCATTTGGAGAGGTCTAATAGCACATGCAGGAAGGCCTGCAATGAGAGCGTTACAGTAGTCCAGTCTAGTTATGACAAGGGACTGAACGAGCAGTTGTGTGGCATGTACAGAGAGGAAGGGTCTTATCTTCCTGATATTGTAGAGTGTAAATCTACAAGATCTTGCAGTTTTGAAATGTGGTCTGTGAAATTTAGCTCATCATCAATGGTTACCCCTAGATTTCTGACCGTTTTGGAAGGCGAAACTGTAGTTGGACCCAGCTGCACGGTGATGTTGTGTTCAACAGCCGGGTTGGCTGGAAAGACAAGGAGTTCGGTCTTGGCAGGGTTGAGTTGAAGGTGGTGTTCCTTCATCCAGGCCGAGATGTCTGCCAGACAGGCAGCGATTCGAACGGTCACTGTGGTGTCGTTGGGCTGGAAAGACAAGTAGAGTTGCGTGTCATCAGCGTAGCAGTGGTAAGAGAAACCATGTGACTGGATGATGGGTCCCAGTGATGTTGTGTATATGGAGAAGAGAAGTGGCCCAAGCATTGATCCCTGAGGTACCCCAGTAAGTAACTTGTGTGGCTTGGATACTTCCCCTCTCCATGCTACCTCAAAGGACCTTTCTGAGAGATAAGAGTTGAACCAGTCAAGCACAGTTCCAGTGATACCCAGTTTAGAGAGGGTGGAGAGTAGGATCTGATGGTCGACTGTGTCAAAGGCAGCAGAAAGGTCCAGCAAAATCAGAACGGATGAAAGTATCAACATTTGCAGAGCAAGACTTCAGCAGAACATTCCACCAGTCACAAACTTCAGAAAATTGAGCATCATGCATGAGCATGAGAACACAAGAACTAAATGAGTGTGGAACATTGTATCTCAAAAGGAGGACAATGTGGCCCCCATGTGCTACTTACGGAAATATTTCACACAAAAAATGTAAATTCTCTCATCATTTTCTCACCCTCATGCCATCTGTCTATGACTTTCTTTCTTCAGAACACAAATTAAGATTTATGTACATTTTTGATATAAATTCTTCTCCCTGCCCAGTAGGTGGCGATTTTGGCTCCCATTCACTTTCATTGTATGGACCAAAAGACATCCTTCTAAAAATCTTAATTTGTGTTCTGCTGAAGAAAAAGTCGTACACTTCCGAGATGGCATGAGGGTGAGTAAATGTTGAGAGAATTTTCATTTTTGTGTGAATTATTCCTTTGAAGCCTGATGTGGCCCCTGTACCAAATAACTTTTCTACCCTCTCTATTGTGCGGGACATAACACAGAGTGTCCCTGCTTTTTTTGCATTCCTTTCATTGTTTTGAACATGTTTTATGCACAATAATAATGCTCTGTCGGCATTAAGGGAGATTTAGACCCTACACATAAACTGATTTTGATGTAATTATTTCATACATTATAATATTGAAAATAACTTTTTAATCTTCATTTCTGTAATCATCTCTCCCTTTTATTTATTCTTTAAATCAGATTCATGTAGTGTTTACAGTATCATAGATAAGTGATGTTTTTTAAAAGTTGTCAATCACAAACGCCTGTAAAATACCTTTATTTTTTATTCTTTCTGGCAAACAGTCATGAAAGGGAATATAAATGACGGTATGTGTGTTACATTATTAATTTGCATCAATATAAAAGAGTGGAGATTTTATATATTTTTTACCGACTGTTAGTAAAATATGATTCGGCTGCTTTATTCTACCTTCCTCGCAGTCACTCTTCAATCAGGAGATGAATTCACCGGTGGGAAGAAATACATGGATACAGAATGTCACAAGCATTAAAAGCAAGCATGGGGTTCTATGGTTCTTGTCACACAAGGCTGGTTACACCCCCCACCTTTTGCACTCCCAATCTTCCATCGATGGGGTTGATTCCTCTCGCTTACAGAAGTACATTGTTATCAAGTACATTTTGTGCTCAAGATAGTGCCTAAAACATACAAAGCAGATAAGCAAGCAGCAGTCCCCCCAGCCTTGTGTACGTTCAGATGGAAATGCTTGCTGGATCAGGGAAATTGGTCTGAACTTTTACACTCTCTTTTTAAGAATCAGACTGATCCGGCTTGTGTCATGGTTGGCAGAAGCTTTCCATTCTTTAATGATTCCGTATAAACTTCTAACAAAAGTTGAGCCAGTTCTGTAGCATAAGATTTGAAAAATTCAACAGCAAAACCATCTGGCCCCGGAGCCTTGCCTGTAGGTAAGGCCTTAATTAATTTGTAACGCTCCTCCAAGGTTTCTCAGTATCAAGATAATTTTTTTTGCTCAGACATCAGTTTAAGGAGATCTAATGTTTCCACAAATTTGCATCAGTAGACGAAGACTTGGAACTATAAAGATCAAGACTGAACTCTTTAAAGGCATAATTAACCCTCTGGGGTCGACGGACGCGCCAGGGCGTCCTGCTGGATTTTTCGTCATTACAGTGGAAACAACATAAAATTCTCTGTCATTTTGGGGCATACAGATAAGTGTAAGACATCATTAGAGACTATAAAGGGTCTACTTTTATTTGTGTACACTCACAATAACAACAAAACCTTGTGCTTTTGTAAAATAAAGAAAATAAAAATGGTGAGCTTTCAGCAGTCTCTGTGTTCACTAGCATATTTCAGAAACACGTCACAAAAATGAACTGAAACTCTGCGAATACTTATCACACAAACATGAAACATATGTCTAAAGAAAGCTTAAAATGTCTACTTTTAAATAAAACAATTCAAATTTAAAACAAATATTCTCCTGCAATGTAATCTGTATGAAACAAAGTGATGTACAATTTTTCTGGCTCAGCTAATTATCTCTAATGTGATCACTCCCACCAGCAGAGCGCACCATTCATACGCTAATGTGCTGAGACGATCAATGCTAATGTACATGCCCCCGACTGTGCCATAAAAACAAAGTTCATTCACTTTTCTGCACATTTGGAAGACAGCATGATACACAGGCGATGAAACTCCTGGATATTAAGGAAGAGTTAACATTTTTCTCAGAAGAAGAGCTGGACTCCAATGAACGTTTGTATTTTGAAGAGTGACTTGTTCCAGCCGAGGATACAATTTCGGACGTGTAAATCATTTTTCTTTAGTTGACATGCTATTTTATATAAACATGTACATATTTTTCTAGTGGGACTGTTTCCAGACAGGATTCAGAGTACTGATGTTTGAAATATGACTCCTAATAAGCAAGTTTTAGTTGCATTTAAATGCTGTTTCAGCTAAAGCAGGTATTTAAATTGTATGCTGTATGATATAAATATGATATGTAATATGATATAAAAATAATATGAATGTTTAGATTATATTTTATCTAGTGTTTATGATGCCTCGTTATCATAAACAAAGCTTGCAAATATGTGTTCAGGTTAAATGAGTAAAATGCACTTTAAATATTCCCATATTAGAAAATCTGCACATTATAATGATTTCTGAAGGATCATGTGACACTGAAGACTGCAATAATGATGCTGAAAATTCAGCTTTGATCACATATCGCATTTTTCAATATATTCAAATAGAAAACTGTTCTTTTAAATTGTAAAAAGAGTTCACACAATGTTTGTACTGTATTTTGGATCAAATAAATGCAGTCTTGGTGAGCAGAAGAGACATCTTTTAAACGGTAGTGTAGGTCTATGTGGCAGGGCTTTCCGTCCACCAGGGGCTGGAGGACTGCCTCCGATCTGCCCGGAGAGGCACGGCTGTTTGGCGTTATTTCCCTGTCAAATGTCGAGAGCGCATTATTGTAGCGCGAAAGTACATTAATGTTATGCGCGAGCGCGAATCCCTCTGCTCGCGAGCGGAATATAATGCGCCGAGCCGAATCCCTCTGCTCGCTAGCTGGAACTGGGCGCTCTCAGATACACGCTGCTCTTGAAAGAATTTTCTCTGCGCTCACTCAGAGAATATGCCTGCACTTAAAACGTGTTCATTGCAATCGCGAATCTCTCCTCTTCGCTTAAAGTAAGCGTGTTTGTGCTTAGACTGTGTCCCGTGCGTTCGCGCATGCCCAAGTACTCCTCTCTTCGATTTCTTTCTCTTTGCTCTTGGCATAAACGCTGTCAAAACGGCAACAACCAATCAGAAAAGGCTTCAACGACTGACCAATGAAAATGCGACATCGTACATGGAATCTTATTGGTTGATATTGAACCGCACATGTTCATGTGTTCAATCAAGACGATTCAATTCAATCAAGACGAGCCGAGATGGATCCGCAGAATCGACGATCTCAGGTAAACAGTTTTATTTGTTTTGATGTTAAATATGTCAAATGTACCTTAGAAATGTCTGGGAAGAGGGCGATTGGATTATTTTACATATAAATGACCTAGACTGTCAACCACATTCATACTACAGGCGCTATGCCCATTGTAGTGAGATTTTTGAGCCAAATAGATTTGAAAGCCGATTCCAAAAGGCAAAAATAATATTTTACGTCTGATAATTAACACATTGTCTCGTGCAATCACACCAGTGATTAAACATTAAGTACGTAGCGAGATCAACTGCTAAATTAAAATCTGACAAAAGACTTGGGGAAAGATAAGGTGGCAACATGCCCCGTAAAATTATGCTAGTCCTATATCTATTATGGCTGTCACGAATGAAGTGATGTGAAATGAAAAGTGTCATCTGCAATAGATTTTCTTTATCGCGGATTGCAGCGTTGAGTGTTATAACGTTAATCAATCACCCACTTTCTGTTGAGCTTAATTAATGCAGTTTGGCCAATCAGAGGCATTTTGATTAAAGGACAAGTTCGGTATTTTACACTTAAAGCCCTGTTTTAAGATCGTTTCTGATGAAATAGAACGGTTAAGATTGAAAGATTGGTTAGGGTTAGACCACTAGGAGGCGCCTTCTGGCCCATATATATCTGCGTCTCATATTGACGCTAAAGGGTGCCATGTGCGTTGGTTTTATGACGCCTTGGTCCAAATTTTAATCTTAACCGTTATAAACACTTATAACGTTATAACACTCAACGCTGCAATCCGCGATAAAGAAAATCTATTGCAGATGACACTTTTCATTTCACATCACTTCATTCGTTACAGCCATAATAGATAGAGGACTAGCATAATTTTACGGGGGCATGTTGCCACCTTATCTTTCCCCCCCAAGTCTTTTTTCAGATTTTAATTTAGCAGTTGATCTCGCTACGTACTTAATGTTTAATCACTGGTGTGATTGCACGAGACAATGTGTTAATTATCAGACGTAAAATATTATTTTTGCCTTTTGGAATCGGCTTTCAAATCTATTTGGCTCAAAAATCTCACTACAATGGGCATAGCGCCTGTAGTATGAATGTGGTTGACAGTCTAGGTCATTTATATGTAAAATAATCCAATCGCCCTCTTCCCAGACATTTCTAAGATACATTTGACATATTTAACATCAAAACAAATAAAACTGTTTACCTGAGATCGTCGATTCTGCGGATCCATCTCGGCTCGTCTTGATTGAATTGAATCGTCTTGATTGAACACATGAACATGTGCGGTTCAATATCAACCAATAAGATTCCATGTACGATGTCGCATTTTCATTGGTCAGTCGTTGAAGCCTTTTCTGATTGGTTGTTGCCGTTTTGACAGCGTTTATGCCAAGAGCAAAGAGAAAGAAATCGAAGAGAAGAGTACTTGGGCATGCGTGAACGCACGGGACACAGTCTAAGCACAAACACGCTTACTTTAGCGAAGAGGAGAGATTCGCGATTGCAATGAACACGTTTTAAGTGCAGGCATATTCTCTGAGCGAGCGCAGAGAAAATTCTTTCAAGAGCAGCGTGTATCTGAGAGCGCGCCAGTTCCATGCGCGAGCAGAGGGATTCGCGTCGGCGCATTATATTCGCACGCGAGCAGAGGGATTCAGCGCTACGCATAACATTAATGTACTTTCGTGCTACAATAATGCGCTCTCGACATTTGACAGGGAAATAACGCCATACGGCTGTCGTATGATAGAGGGTGGAGGAGTGGCAGAGGAACAAGCTACAGTTTATTGGAGAACTGGCGAGTTAATGTTTTTTTTTTTTTTTGGACGACATTAATAATATTTTAATATATTAACTTAAACAAACACACACACATGATGGACATGTCCGTAAACTATCTCTCTCTCGTTGCACCACCGTCCGAAATCGGCCTTTATCCCTCTCGGAGGCTTAATTAGCCTGATAAGGGACCGGGTGTGTAGAATCACGACCCGGCCCCGCCCTCCGCCCTGCCACAGTCTAAAATTAAGTCTTTATGTAAAGAAAATGTATAGTCAGATTACTATTAACTTAAAAATTGATTTTGATAATTAAGTCTCCTCACATTCATTCTCTTTCTGTCACATTCCTCATTGATGGGCCCAGGGGAGGGGTCTTTGTCCTCAGGTGTGAATCACATCAATATTCATGATCGTTCACACCTCCTCGCATATTACCTTTCTAACACTAAAATTGTCTTACAAAAGTTCAATTACTATATTGTTTTGTATGAATGAGTGATCAGGATGGTTTTCACATCATTTTGTAGCAAAAACTCTAGGCTACAAGATCCAGTTCTCAAAAGTCTTGTGGACAAAAGTTTAGTATGTGTTATATGGCCTTATTTCAACATTTTAGTTTTTACAAAATACATGCATAAATGTTACACACACATGTTGCTCACATATTATTGTAGCCCAGTTTGTGCTGAATACAGTGTAATCAGACTTTAGACATTAATATGTTTTTAAGCAACTGAAAAAAGCACAAATGTCAAGGCATGTCAAAACCTCTCCAGGGCCCAAAACACCCTCAGACCCCAGAGGGTTCATATCAATGTCTGAGGTAAAAATGTCCCCAACCAGCAGATTTCACTGAGGGAATGGTAGAAAAAGACTCTCTCTGCTTTATATATCTAGACCAAAGCTTCCCTGCTTTGTCCCCCAACTCAAAGTATGACTGTCTTGCCCTGAATAACCAAAACTCCACTTTCCGTGACAAAATAGCATTATATCTGTATTTCAATCAGGTCAATTATCTGAGGCTATCAGACGACATCCTTCATCTGATGCTTCAGCTCTGCCTCAGCACTATTAATATTCTCTTCTAACTACAAGTTTTCTGGCTTTGGATTTTTTGGTAAATGAGGGGCACACTGTATGTTCCGACCCCTTAGAACCACCTTAATTGCCTCCCAAGTCAAACCCACAGAGGATACTGAGGACCAGTTGGTCTACATATAAACATTGATTTCAGTCTTTAACATTAGTTGGAAATCAGGATTTTGCAAAAGGTATACATTAAAGTGCCAACTATATGACTCCTTTTTCTCTGTATGTGGCAACATCTCTAAATTCACCAGAGTGTGATCTGAGACTAAGTTATTTCCAATTGAGCAATCAACAACAGATGAAATGAGGGACTTAGATATAAAAACAAATCTATTCTAGAATAAATATTATGGACTGATGAAAAAAATGTAAAGTCCCTAGCAGATGGGTCCAAAAGTCACCAAATATCTGCAAGATCAAGATTTTTACCCATCCTGTGAAGCTGTTTTGAACATTGTGTCAAGGTTGCTCTAGGGGGCTTACACACTTTTGCTTCACAATGATCAAGGACTGAATCCATCAATAGATTATAGTCTCCTTCCAATTTTATATCATGAGGGGTGCCAGCGGCTTGCAACATCCCTTCCTGATAAATAATATGCCCTGATCATCAACGTTAGGCAGGGATATTATTAGCCAAAACCAACCTTTGCCCCTGAATTTCTGCTAAAACAATAATGACTCTTCCTAATTTATCTTTAATCTGTTTGAGACATTTGAATTGTAGATGATTACTTTTCAATATAAAGACTAAACTCACCCATTGTTTATATGAAAGACAGTGCTTGTTTGGGACATACAAATAATTGGCGACCATCCTTAACATCTATTCTCAGTTTGACCGGAAATATCAGTGCAAAAGCGATCTTCCGTTGATGTAAGAGTTTCTTAAATCCTCTTTCAGGTTTCTTTTGTCCAGAATTGATCGGGCCTGTCTCCGTCAGCAGATCTCTGTGTCTGTGAGCTCGCTTGATTTCCAGCTTGTGGCCTGTTATGTCGAGCAGACTCAGGAAGAGCTAATCTAGGAATTTCTCTCATATCTCTGCCTTCTTCATGCTCAGGAATTCCAACAATCCGTATGTTATTTCTTCGGCTCCTATTTTCTAAATCTTCCAGTTTTTCCAAAATGCCCTCCAAGTCATTTTGGTCACTAGTAGATTAGCGGACAATTCCCTTTCCGATGACTCCAGATGATCAATCCATTTCTCAACATCTGCCACTCTTGTAACCAACTTGTAACTGAGAATTTTGTTTCCATCGCAGTAATCGATCAAAATATTACATCGAGATCTTCCAAGTCAGCAACAACCTTCTTCAGCATCACCGACATGTTGGGCAATTAACACTGAATTTAAACTGCCTCGCCATTCAAATCATGTCTCTGGTTCGCAGGCGCATTAGGGGTTTCAGCTTGAGCACGTAAGTATCTTTTAATGTCTCCAGAGCCTTAGGATTTTTAATTCTTTGCCATGTTTACCTCCAAGAACAAATATGTAGTTGGGGTGAATCTCACCGGATTATAACATGAAAATAATTTTAAAAACTAGCAAAGTGCGCAGAGATCGCATTCTACATGTCTGCTCCTCGCATGGCGTCATGTGACCCCCAATCAACATGTTTTTAATTATGTTAATTTATTCAACCTTCCATGAATTGCCACCTTGCTGTGGTGGATTGATTGGAGGGCCCCAGTGAGCTTGGGAGTTTTGCTGTCTGGTGCATTAGCTCCAGATAGAACTTCCCATAGCAAATTGGTCCCAGGCGATCTAAGGCAATCCAAAGAGCCTTCTTGGAGGCCCTGAGTGGTGCCCTGGAAGATGTGCTGCCTGGAAACGCCATAGTTCTGCTGGGTGGCTTCAATACCCATGTTGGCATCGATGGAGATACCTAGAGGAGAGTGATTGGAAGGAATGGCCTGCCCGATCTGAACCCAAGTTGTGTTTTGTTTTTGGACCTCTGTACAAGCCAAGTATTGACCATAATAAACACCATGTTCTAACATAAGGTTGTTCATAAGTGTACTTGGTACCAGAGTACCTTTGACCTAAGGTTGATGATTTACTTTATTGTTTTATCATCAGACATGTGGCCATATGTTTTGGACACTTGAGTAAAAAGAGGAGCAGAACTGTCAGCGGATCATCACCTGGTGGTGTGTTGGATCAGATAGCGGGGGAGGGTGCCAAACATACCTGGCAAGTTATCTGACTGACACAAAGTACAGAATTGCAATACAATAAATTACTGGTTAGAACTATTATAGATGAATGATTCTAGATTATATTATAGATTAAATATTATTTAAAAAAAAAAGTACCCTGGCGAATTGTGAGGGTAAACTAGAAATGTCTGCTGGAGTCCTCTGTCCAGAAGATCTTTAACTAACACCTCAGAAGTAGATTTTACCAGATCCCAAGAGGCCTGGGACATGGAGTCCAAATGGGCCCTGCTGCAAGCCTCCATTGTAGAAGCTTTGGCTTGAAGGTTGTTGGTGCCTGTCATGGTGACAACCCATTCTGTTCTCTTACCCAACAGAACATTTTTGTGAAGTATTCTTTACGCTCTCCAAATTTTTATACCCTTTCGGTTCCATTTGTACGGAAGAGGATTAGGGCCAAGCAATAATAAAAAAATAAAACCATCTCGAGATTAAAGTCATTATAATGCGAGTTTAAACTTAACGAGTTTTTTCTCGAAACACAACGACTTTATTCTCGATATTTAATGAGTTTATTCTCAAGATTGTATTTAGACTTTTTTCTCGAAATTTAACGAGTTTAATCTCGAGATGGCTTTATTTTTTTTTATTATTGCTTGGCCCTAATCCTCTTCCGTACATTTGTTATGCTGCCCACTGAGATTGGAACATACAAAATTATTTAAAGATAAAAAGGCAGGTGTCAATGTGAAATTTTAAATATCTTATTTGAGAATTTGAAAAAGATATAACAATTTGCAAATGTTTTTAATATTTTTCTTTTAACTTCTTTGAGAATTTATTTTTTATTTGTATTTGTATTGTTATATGTTATTTACACGGGCGTAATTTTCTATGGGGACAGGGGGGACATGTCCCCCCCACTTTTCAAAATCCCGTTCGTGTCCCCCCCCCCCCCACACTTTCAAATTCGTTTGTTATGATTTTTTTTAACCGAGCGCCGTCATCGCCACGGAGGAGCAGGACCGCGCAGAACACAGACATCCTGCCTGTCTCTGTCAATGCTGCGTCAGCGTACAGGCAGGAACGTCTCGTCCTGCCTGTACGCGGACGCGCGCATTGACAGAGACAGGCTGGAACGTCTCGTGCACACTCTTAATAGTGTAACTGTAAGCGCACTGAAAGTTCTACTGAGCAGCCGGTATCGCAGTAGTCAGTCATGAAACGCCAGCAACAGGTTTTAATATCTTCATGGATGAAAAAAAGAAAGGAGATGTGAGTTGGTTGATTCAGTAAATTAGATCAGGTCAGGGTAATTTTTATTTTGTCTACACCTGTTGATACTAACATTGACTGAGCTAACGTTAACATACATTGTTGCTAGGTAACTTCAAACTGTTAGCTAAACATTTAATGTTGCCTAGCCCTAGAACATTCTGTGTACCATGAAAACGAGTCCACTTTAAACCGCAGCGTTTTCTGTCAGCAATGTATGACAAGCAGACTCTGGCTGCTAGTTTAATGTTATTCTCAACTCAACTCATACTCAGATGCAGAAATATTTTTTAAAGTCTTAATAATAAATGTTTTTCTAAACTTGAGCTATTGTTGTTCACTTACGATATTTGTTCATTTAAAATGTAAGTTAATTTTAAAAAATATCTGCCGACATTCGCAATCCGCAAACAGCCGCTGACTGTCCGACGGTAACAAGGTTGTGCTGTTTAGGATCTCGCCTCATGAGGAGAAATGAAAACAAATGAGCGCAGCTCACACACAGAAATTCAGTGAACATACAGCAGTAAAAATTCATGCAGAGTTTTTATATTTATACAGTTAAGCAACATCACACGACCAAGAGTGTGGAATACCATCACAATTGAAAATGTGACACCAATTTCATATGACAGTTAAATAAACAAGGAAATAATATTAAGTCACTTACATTTTATACGCTATATTGACTCTCACGGGAACACACAAAGTGTTTTCATTACTGAATGATTCAGCGTTTTGAACGAATCGGTTGAGTCAAAGATTCAATGACCCATATAAATGCCTAATTCCTGAACAAATCAGCAGTTTGAATGAATCGTTTGAATAAATGACTCACTCATTAAGACGGTCGCCTGACGCCTCCTACTGATGATTTAGTTTCTTGTTTAAAAGTATCATTCTTTCCAATATTTCATATTTGCATATTAAAAAATACTTAAAACAATCTCATAACATTATTTAATGCAATTGTAATTTTTCAGTGTAAATTATTAAATTTGACAGCCATATAGTGTCTTATTATTCTAATTTAATTTATTGATCAAATTTAAGAATTTAAAATGAAAGATGAATAATATATTTTAAGCGATTAGGGAAAAATGCCCTTTATAAAGGTTAAAATATCATAAATATGCAGATTTAAATATGTCAAAGCTGACTGAACACTGATGAGAGAATAAATTATATTTAAAATAAAAAGAAAATCCTATTTTTGCCTGGACAGTGAATGACCGATTTACTTGTTCGAAAAAAAGTCTTAATGTCGAGTCCTGAGTTAGTCTATATTTTATATAGTATTATGGTTATGTGGCGAGCCTGAGTATAGTTTTACACATCAGCCCAGTCTATTCTGTAGTTATTGATACGCAGAGTCAGGGTTTTTTACACATTAATCTGAAAATAAATGTGGCACACCCAGTTTTGGCACACCCATGTACATCCAGAGACTCTTTTCTGGCTATGCTAGTGGACTCATAACTAAGTCGTTTTCATATCAGAGCACAGATGAGGTGGAGCTGCTTCAGAACAGAGAGGGTGAGACAGGGAGAAGCAGCAGCAGCACAACGTTACAGGTAGGTTATGTGCTGTATGAAAGGCCAGGGGATTTTGATTTGTTGGTGATAAAAGGGAAGAAGTGTACATGATAAGTAGTGAATACAGTTTGAATATTATCAAATGAAATGTTCTTCTTGTAGGAGCCAAAGTGTGTGTTTTTATTTGTTTAGAATATTTTTTTAACATGGTCACATCATCACATGGGTGTGGTTTCATATTATTTACCTGCTCACTTGTGTGGTGGGAGAGAAACAAAGAGTCAGGCCCTGATATTTTTCTGTTAACTGTTATAATATAGTTTCAGTTGTGATGAACTTTTGTTTATTTTTATTTGTGCCATGCTTTCATATCAGAGAAAAGATGAGGTGAAGCTGCTTAAAGACAAGGAGGGTGAGACAGGGAGAAGTTGCTCAGAGTTGCAGGTATGTGCTGTGTAAAGGGTCAGATAATTAATTTTAATTATGTCATGTCAGAAACAGGCTAGCACATTTTCATATTTCATAGGAGAGACAGGGAACAGGCACAGAAGTGCAGGTAGATGAGGTGAAGCTGCTTAAAGACAAGGAGGGTGAGACCGGAAGAAGTAGCTCAGAGTTGCAGGTATGTGCTGTGTACATCCAGCTGAAGGAGAGGTTTGATCAGGGTAGTCTGAAAACACTGACGAAGCTGGAGGAAGCCCTCTTAACTGGGGATGTAGACACTGCTGTGGTGGACCAGTATCCTGAATTAAGCGAAAGGTCACTGAAAGTGCAGCTGAATATGTTTAAGCTCCAATACTCATACACAACCACTTCAGAGGCCGCTACTATTCTGAGGAATCAGTTGCCTGAAGTCCGTGGACTTTTCAACCAAGTTGAAGCACATAATTTCGACTACTTATGGTTGTTCCTACTGCCTCTGCGGAAGCAGAGAGGAGCTTCAGTGCTCTGAGGAGGTTGAAGACCTGGCTGAGAAGCACAATGTTGCAGATTCGCATTAACAATGTAGCAGTCTGTCACATTCACAAAGAAATGCTGGATAAAGTCAGCAAGGAAAACATTTGCCAGGAGTTTATCATGGCGAATGAGTACAGGAAGCATGTGTTTGGTTTTTTCATGTGAGAAGAGGAGAAAGGACAGTATAGAAGGGTGGATAGTTAGTATATGGAGAGATGGGATTGAATTGATAGATGGAGGACACTAAAAAAATCTCTTTATATTAAAGTTAAATGTTTGTTTTTATGTTTGTGAGACTGTGTTTCAATTTTGCATCTTGTGTACCTCGCGGTTTGGTGGATGTGTCTCTGACTAATGTCAGATTAAGCGGTTAGTTTGAAATAAAAGTTTGTTTTGTGAAAATTTCTGACTTTATAAAATGATTCTCTCAAGTCTTGGCTATTAAACAATAAATAAGGTAAGACATATTTTTCTTATATATAGTTTAGTAGCCTATTATTCTTTTTGGCAAAATGTATCATTATAAACAACTTTATATCCATTTCCTGGATTTTGTATCGCCATAGTCCCTAAATGTAGCCTATATGTAAATGGAGGAAATGGGATTCAAATCGAAAACATTTTTCGATCGAGAACATCATTGTGTCCCCCCCACTTCTCAAACCAAAGTTACACCCTTGGTTATTTAAGACTGTAAACATCTGCAACTTCCTGTCTTGACCAGGACACTTCTGTAAAAGAGATTCTTAATTTCAGTGAGTTTTATTTTCTGGTTATATAAAGTACAAATAAACAAACCCGTTGGTGGACACTAGCAGTGAAGAAAGCCTTCAGGCTGAAGTTGGCAGCCTTTCAGGATTGGTTAGCCCATGGGACTCCTGATTCAGCTGATAGGTACAAGCAGGCCAGAATGACTATGGCTGCAGTAGTTGCGAAAAAACTCAGGTGTGGGTGAGTTTGGTGAGGCCATGGAGAAGGACTTTTGGATGGCCTCAGAGTGCTTCTGGCAAACTGTCAGACAGCTTAGGCAGGACTTTGTCCAGACTGAAGTTTGCTGAAATGGGGAACTGCTAACTTCACCTGGCGATTTAGTTGGGTGGTGGAAAAAGCATTTGGAGGAACTTTTGAACAAGACTGACACTTCCTCTGTGGAGGAGGCAGGGATGGAGGACTCGGGGGAGTCTTGGTCCATTTCTCTGGCTGAAGTCACTGAGGTAGTCAAAAAGCTCTGAAGTGGCAAGGCGTCGGGAGTGGACAAGATTCATCCTGAGATGCTGAAGGCCCTGGGTGTTGTTGGGCTGTCATGGCTAACACACCTTTTCAGCATTGTGTGGAAGTCAGAGACAGTACCTGAGGATTGGGAAATGGGTGTAGTGGTTCCCATTTTTTAAAAGGATCGGAGGGTGTGTTCCAATTATCAAGGGTTCACACTTCTCAGAAAGCATATCTGTTCGATGAGAACGTAACAAATCCACACTTTTTTTGTTTTAAATCCTTGTCTGTCTCTTTCTTCTGCGGAAGCATCTCTACTACTCCAGCTACTGTGAGAACTTGGCAGTGCGATACTGCAGACATTGTTAACTTTTGTATGACAAATTGCTTATGTTCCTCACTTGTAAGTCGCTTTGAATAAAAAGTGTCTGCTAAATTACTAAATGTAATGTAATGTAAATGAAAGCCTATGCCTAGGGTGAAGGAAAGAAGACACCGACCAATTATTGTTACTTTTAATTATTGTTATGACAGCATAAACAGTTCACCAGCTCTTTACCCTGGTGAGGATCAAAGAGGAGACATTGGAGTTTGCTTATTCAATCTACATGTGTTTTGTGGACTTGGAGAAGGCTTATGACCACATAACTGGGGTGTATTATGGAGGGTGCTAAGAGAGGATGGGGAACCGTGGCCGTTAATGCATGCCATCCAGTCCCTGTATAAATGGTGCGAGAGCTGTGTCTGCATTCTCTACAATAAGCTTGTTCTCAGTGGGTGTTGGACTCTGCCAAGGCTGTCCCTTGTCATCTATCCTGTTTGTGATATTCATGGACAGGATTTCAAAGCTTTCAATTTGCCACTCGATCTATGTTCCTGCCCTCACCAATTGTGAGATCATGTAAATTAATTTGCATATGCCTATAATTACTGTTGTTTCAGTAATACAAGTTAGTTCAAGGTTAGATCCTCTGCTCATTTTCTGTTTCTGTCTATGGAAATGTGGAAAACTTTGTCTTCAGTAAACTCTCTCAGCTGACTGAAACTCAACTTTCACTCATGGATTTCACTGTTCATACGGGTCTCTCTAATGGGTTATATAACTAAAATAAATGTTCAATTATTTAATACGCACATTTCCTAGGACAATACAATTTTGTAAAACCACATAAATAATTGTAAAACATAGGTGTAATAACTATTCAAGGCAATCAAATACTGTGTTCTCTGCATATTATGCTGAAAATATTAAAAGTGTTGAAAAACTGTTCAAGTTATCTCACTGACAATTGTGTAACAGTATTTCTTTTTTTCAGTCCTTTAGCTAAAACTCTGAACTCTGTGGTCAGAAGTGTAAAGTGCAGAATAACTATAAATGACTGGTTAGGACTATTATAGATGAATGATTATAGTTGTAAAATACTCTTGAAAAACATTAAAGGTTGTATTATTTTCATGGTTAAGAAATGTATACATTTATCTAAGGGTATAGTGTGAGAGTGATTTCTGCATGATTAGTAGCAATAAAATAAAACAATACAATATAAAAACATCTGTAATTCATCCCTTTTGACAGGCTTCGTTCTAGTCAACTGGAATGTATGTAGTGACTGATATCCATGCAAGAAAAATCAATCCACTGGTGAACAAAATCTTCAAATCATCACTGTGTTGTGCAACTCAATTGCTTCTGTGATTCAGCTTCAATCAATTTCTTCTCGATTTCCACCTTTAAGTGAAAAGACACACAATCAATTTAGTAACAGTATGTTGGAAGGACGGGTTCATATTAATTTAAGTAGTACTAAAGATGGAATGGTCTCATTACCTGGCAGTGATAGTACGCCCGGCTGCTTGTGTGCTTCTGAGGCTGAATGTCACATTCGGTTCCCAATGATTTCACCCGTGTGTGAGACGCTACCACATCAGCCACCTCACACTCAACGGTGACAAATGGGAACCAATCAGCAGGAATCTCCTGATCTGACGCCAGCTCCAGTTTACACGCAAATGAATGAGGCTGCTCCACCGCTGATAAAGAAGACAAATCACAGAAGCTGTGAAGAGTGCTTGACAAGTGCGTGAGACTGATAAATGACTGCTTTGTGTTACTAGAGTCTAAGGGGGGAAAATCCCTAAACAGATGCACCACTTTTGCATGTGGTTTTCAGTACAAAAACCTGCATCTAAGTAGCAGTTTAAGTAGGAGTAATCAGCTCTTAAATATAGCTGCATCTTTTGTCTTTAAAGTAAATACCTTTCCACACATTTCTTCCCATTCAGGCTCATTATAGATTGCATTTCATTCACAATTACAAATGTAATCCACTATAGATTACTTCTCTATAAATTGTAATTGGGTTACATTACTGATTACTTTATGGAAAAGTAATCAGTAAAGAATACCCTAAAATGTCTTTTACAATCTGCCCTGAAGGAAACATGCTGCTGTTTTACATAATCATTGACCTGAGGTGGAATGTGTTATGGGTTAACCAAAAGTGAAGCACTGCCGGCTCGTGATGTATTTTGTTTCATATTTCAGCTCTGTAGGGCCATTCAATGCAAGAGAATGGTGACCAGAACTTTGAGGCTCAACTATGACTCCAGTGGTTTAATCCATGTATTCTGAAGAAATCCAATCAATTTTGGGTGAGAACAGACCAAAATATAACACATTTTTCACTGTACATCATGATCATGATTTCAAGCTCAATTACACTTCCTAATGCTTGATGCATGTGCAGACGTGCACTTCCTGGCGCTATAGGAAGTGTAATCATGATCGCTAAGGAGATGTACAGTGAGTATTTTGTTCTGTTTTCACTCAAAACCAACTGGATCACTTCAGAATACATTGACGTAGCCACTGGACGTTTATGCTGACTTGATCTGCTTTTTGGAGCTTCAAAGTTCTGATCACGTTCACTTGGACCTACAGAGCTGAGAAATTCTTCTCAAAATCTTCTTTTTTTTTTTATCTTTCATACACATCTGGGATGTCATGAGGGTGAGTAAATGATCAGAGAATTTTCATTGATGGGAAAACTAACTCTTTAAGTATGCTTTATCACTTGCACATCTGTAACGCCATTGCATTGTGATCGTGCTGTGTTTTATTGAGTACAGTACATAATTTACATAAAAGAGCCGTTTGATTAGTAACAACTTTTTCAAGACACCATTCCTCAAATGTTTCCACCTTGTGAGCAATATATCCCTGTGGCAAACAAGCCTTTTGTTCATTGGGAAAGGAGGAAGCAGGAACCGGAATAACAATCGAAAAGACTTTTAATAAAACACTGATGAAGTCTTAACACAAACAAAAGCACACACACAAAACACTGCTGCGTGCGTCTCTCTCTCTCTCTGGCGTCTCTGGTTCCTTTTATCTGTCTCCCGCTGATTGGGCAACTCAGCACCGGGCATGAAACCTCTCAGCCCGGCCACACTCTCCTCCTTGTCACATACCCCCACTGCATGATTCAGGCCAGGGAAAGCTCCGGACTGACTAACCCGGCTGGACTTCCCCACCTCGAGGGGAGAGAGATAGACAGCAGTAGGGACAGAGAGAGAAAAAAAAGAAAATCTTGTTCCAGACCACATTCGGTCCTCATTCTACAAGGAGGAAGCAGGAACCGGATTAACAATCAAAAAGACTTTTAATAAAACACCGACGAAGACTTAACATAAACAAAATCGCACACAAAACACTGCTGCGTGCGTCTCTCTGCCCGGCTCCTCCTTTTATCTCTCTCCCGCTAATTGGTCAACACAGTGTCGGGTGTGAATCCAAACGCTTAGCTCTCGGCTTGCTTTTGATTTCCATTTGAAAACACTAACACACGGCTGCATACATTGTAACACGCTGTTCTTGATTATGCGTGTCCTCTACAGTGGTTTGTTACTGTGCATGCTCATAACAAAAAAAAACATCCTTTTTTCCATCCTGTTTTTGAATTTCATCCTGAATGAACTGTGGAAGTGCATGTTGATGCAGTTTCCTTTTGTTATTTGGCTGATGAAGGCTTTAGTTGGTGTTCATTTATTGTCTATGTATTAGATTTTAAGAGTGTAGTTCATCCTGTGACCAAGATGATGCTGGTTGAGTCAGTGAGGTGCATCGCAGTCCAGCTGGAAGCCAAAGTCAAAGGCTCAGGCAGTGGCCATTGGAGTGTCCCATGTCTTACGGAAAGATTTGGCAGTAGTTCATCCTCTGTGAAGTCCATTGTAGTAGACTGAGGTGATTGAAACACCCCTCGCTGTCTGATTGGTATAGGCTGCAGTTAGTGGTCATCATTCAGCGACCCATAGCAGTGGCAGTGGACATCGGGCTGGACCGAAGCTGGATCTGGCAACTTCAGGTTATGTATCCCAAGAATAAGAAAGAAAAACAAATAGAATAATATTAGCATATATGTAATTCAATTTAAAAGCAGAGTTATAGAATATGAGAAGTATTTCTGTTTAGGGCTGGGCAATATGGCCAAAAATATTATCACAATATTCTTTATCATATCGTTCGATATTTATATTTATCATAAACTTGGCAGAAGAAGAAAAAAATAAATAAATGTTAAACAGTCAAAAGTCCAGAGGCCCAGATACAGCCAAAGCAGAAGGGTCTGAGGGATCTTCAACTAAAATATTAAAATATTTTATAGAGTTTATCAATCGAGTGCAGTTGGATATGAATGTTAAAAGATCATCTGTTGAAACATTGACAGCAGTCCAGTATTTGATTGAATATTTTTCACAAAATTAGAACAGAAATCAATTAGTTTTTTGTTAAAGGTTCCTATCGTAACATGCTGATTAATAAAGGTGCTTTGGAGCCACGTAAACAAATACGGCACCTCACGTCTTCTCACATGTGGGGAAAAGAGTAAACTGTGCGGGACGTGACAGGCCATAATGAAGTGTGTTCGGTGCTTGAGAAAAATATTCAAGAATACAGAGCAGAAAGATCAGAGCTGGGGTACACAGCACTGTTGTTTTGTCACACTGCTCACTAGAGAAGATGACAGGATGCAACCGTCGTCATTAAGTCTTGCGGTCCAGATGGAATCAATCCAGGGTCCGGACTACGATGACTGGCGTAGTCTTATTGTTAGCAAGGCAGCTTACGTTAATAGCCTTTTACAGTTTGAGAAAGCTGAACTGCTTGCGTTTTTAGCGACACACACCTGATCATCTACAGTCAGGTCCATAAATATTGGGACATCGACACAATTCTAATCTTAAAAAGTGGGAGGCACATATACAAACTGTTGTAATTCCTACACCGTTCACCTGATTTGGATGTAAATACCCTCAAATTAAAGCTGAAAGTCTGCAGTTAAAGCACATCTTGTTAGTTTCATTTCAAATCCATTGTGGTGGTGTATAGAGCCAAAAAGATTAGAATTGTGTCGATGTCCCAATATTTATGGACCTGACTGTAGATGTAGAACATAGGCTAAATATCAAAAATTACTCAAAAGCTTTTTTTTTTCACAATAAATATCAAGTACATTTTATCACCCAGCCCTATTTCTGGCAGATCTAACTAAAGTAGCATAACTTAAGCGTTGAAGGATAAATTAGGTGTATGCCAGGCTGAATAGATGAGTCTTTAGTCTAGACCAGTGGTTCTCAACCTTTTTTGAACAAACGCCCCCCTGACCTCTTCATGATCCTCTTAACGCCCCCAAAAAACCAAAAACACTTCAGAAATACTATTACAGCCAAACAATTGCAACACTGATACCTGAAGCCTGAGTTTTTGGTAAAAAAACAACTGAAACAGAAGTTTCTTATTGTATTTAAACTACATGTAAAAGCCTCAAGTTGAGTAATATTGTGTTTGGAAAAAAATGCAAAAACACATGGATTGTTTGAAAGGTATTGCAAATGTATTTAGAAATTCAAACAAATTCAGGCTCACACACAAATTTTTTAAGATGAACCAATCACGTGAACAATAACGTAACTAACCTAAATGGCCAATGAAAAAGCAGCGGTCGTTCAGCGACTCAATTAGGCAATATATACTAGGCTTCAAATTTGAATAGCCTACAAACGGTCATTTGATTTCAAATGACGAACAAAGATAACAACAGCTCGGCCACCTGAACTGAACCGAAGAAAAACGACGTCAAAAACAGCCACTTTTTTTAATTAATTACGGTCATTAGTGTGAGCCCTGAGCACTAATTATGTATTCAGCGTTATGTACAGAAAAAGCCGGTGAAAGCGCGCCTCTATTTTGCACTGAAAATTCTCCGCCTCTTAAAAGCATGTGTAACTTAGGAAGCGGCTCTCCTGGCATATCCTCCTGGTGAAGTGGCAGCAGTAATCTGAGCAAGAAGAAGACATAAGCTAAGGAGAAGAGCTGAAAAGATTTTTGCGCAGGCCGCCTGTTGAGTACCTCTGAGTAACGCCCCCCATTTGTGCCTGAGCGCCCCCTCTCTGCTGCCTCGTTCACACCGCCCCCCCAACACTGTCCAAACGCCTCCTAGGGGGCGGTACCGCCCCCGTTGAGAAACGCTGGTCTAGACTTAAAATGAGTCAAGGCTAAGAAGACAACTTTATTTTTTTATTCTTTTTCCTTTTGAAAAACAAAAACAAAAACAAACAACAACAACAACAACAAAAAAAAACACCCACAACAACATACAATCGTTCAGAACAATCGTTTGGTCACTAATATATTCTTACATAAAACAAAATTGATTAAAGTATATATGTCAGATGGTACATTGGTCAATAAACATGTCATGAAGTCGTAAACACAATCCATCTTTCCTAATACTGCAAATACTTATCCATCTGTAGGTTTAAAGCGAAAGTCTGCCTCTCCATATTTTGGACACTGGTTATAATGTCCAGCCATTCAGCCTTTGTTGGGGTTCAAATTGTAGCCACTTTCGTGTTACAGCTTTCTTGCTGGCTGCTAATAATATCTTTAAAAGGTACTTGTCTTTCTTCATCAAATGAGCTGCTAAGTTGCCCAGGTAAATTGTAGAAAATGAGCAGTCAATTCCATCACCGAAAATAAAATGTATTACTTGTATTACCTCCTGCCAATATGACTGAATGGCTGGGCAGCTCCAGAATACATGAAAATGGTCTGCCAGCTGTTCCCCACATTTCCTCCAACATAGACCACTTCCCTTCTCGCAAGACTGAATAGATTTTAACTTGGGGGTTATAAAGTATCTAATAAGATTCCGCCAACAGAATTCTCTCCACATACCCGAGCTGGTAGAAGTCGCCTGTACAGAACAGATATTCAGCCAGTCTTCCTCTGAAATATCAAGACCAGATTCTTTTTCCCATTTTAATCTAACTTTATTTGTTGATTGTTTCTTTAAGGATTGAATGGCTAGATATAGTTTTGAAATAAGTTTCCTATTATCTTTATTTTTATACATGTCAATAAATAGATCAATTAAATTGGTGTCATGCTTCTCCATGTATCGTATCTCTTTGTTAAAATAAGTCCTAGTTTGTAAGTACCTAAAAAAATCTAGTTTTCCCAATCCATATTTATCAGAGATCTCCTGAAAGCTATCTAATTCTCCCTTTGATGAAATTGAACTAAAAGAGGTGATGCCAAGCCTATACCAGAGCTGAAACCTCCTATCAGCCCTTGCTGGTTTAAAGTCAGGGTCGAAAGCAACCCATTTGAATATTCTAGATTGTCTTTCAAGTAACGGTGATTTGCATTCTTTAAACCAGATTTTAAAAGGAACCTTAGTCCATTGATTTAAACTTTTAGAATACTGTTCATATAGTGGTCTGCTACCCAGCACTGCTAGTCAGTATAATTGCTATCAAACAATTTAGAAATATCCTTTGTTATTATAATCCCCAGGTACTTAATACTTGATGAATTCCAATAAAATTTTAATCTACTCAGCATGTCATTCTGAGGGGTGTAGTTATAACTTAAGATTTGTGTTTTCTGAACATTTAATTTATATCCCGAGTAAGTGGCAAATTTTTTTAAGATGGACATCAACCTAGGGATACTAACCTCTGGTGCAGCAACAAACAACAAAACATCGTCTGCGTACAGACAAATCTTTTGTTCGAAACCTCGAACCGTAATTCCTTTTATCTCCTGTTCATCTCTAACTGACTGTGCTATGGGCTCAATAAATAAAGCGAAAAGGGCGGGGCTGAGAGGGCATCCCTGGCGGCAGCCTCTTTATATTATCTTGTGTCTGTCTGTCACGTACAAATCCTGTCTGGTCTGAATCCACTAATTCTGGTATTATATCTTCCAATCTTTTAGCTAATATTGATGCATATAATTTATAATCCATGTTTAATACAGAAATTGGCCAAAATGCACTACACTCCTTTTTGTCTTTACCCTCTTTACGAATAATTGAAATTATTGCCTCACTCCATGTTCTTGGTGGTTCACCTCCTTTAAGTGTATAGTTAAAGCAATCAAAAAGTATAGGGACTAATTGATCTTTAAAAGCCTTATACCACTCTGTTGGAAAGCCATCTGTTCCCGGTGCTTTATTAACTTTTAATCTAGAAATTGCTTTCCTTATTTCCTCCTTTGTGATCTCTGCCATTAGGGCTTTATTTTGTACTTCACCTATGGAAGGTAAGTCAAGTGATTCTAAAAATAAATGTATTTCCTGTGAGCTGGTTGTATATATACAATATTTGGTTCCTTGTATAGATTTTTATAGTAATTTTCAAAAATATTGTGAATATCTTCTTGCTTATGACAAATTTTTGGTTTTGGGATCCCTAATTTCATATATTGTATTCTCAGCCTGTTGCTTCCTTAGCCTCCATGCCAACAGCTTCAAAGGCTTAGGGCCGTTTTCATAATATCTCTGTCTAATGAATTTAGCTTTTTTTCTCTAATTCTTCCTCATATAATTTATTTATTTCCTTTTTAAAATTGTTTATTTTATTTAATATATATGGTTTCTTCTTCTCAACATGTTCTCTCTCTAAGAGGTTCAGATTTTCTTGTAGTTCAAGCAGCTTTTTACTTCTTTCCTTTTTTCTATACGATGTGAGAGCTATGAGTTTTCCCCTGATCACTGATTTTAAGGCATCCCACAGGACACTTGGTGATACTTCCCCGTTATCGTTGTTATCCATATAATCTCCCAGTTCTTTTAGGACATATTCCTTACACGTACTATCATTCAAAATGCTTGTATTAAGTCGCCACAACATATCCTTCTTTTTATTATCTAAATGCAGGTTCAAGTAGACAGCTGAGTGATCAGAGATATCTCTGACTCCTATCTTGCAATCTATAATTCTGTGCCTGTCTGATTTACAAATAAAAAAATAATAAATTCTTGAGTAAACATCTTGACTTGCAGAGTAGAATGTGAATTGTTTGTCTGTTGGGTGGAGATCCCTCCACACTTCAAACAGTCCCATCTCCATCAAAAGTTTTTTCGTTATACTAGCTCTAGAGGTTAACCTCTTTAGTGCATTAGAGGAATCGAGTTTAGGCTGTATTTGGGTGTTCCAGTCTCCTCCACATATTAAAATCCCAGAGGATTCAGAAGCAATTAACTAGTGATGTGTCGTTCATGAACGATTCGTTCATTTTGAACGAATCTTTAATATGACTCGGGACTACCGAGTTGTCTCAGAGAGTGATTCGTTCATTTTGTGTTGACCGCGCATGCGCGCAACATAGCATAAGGTACATGAAGTCATAAATGATTAGTTCATCTTTCGCGAGTCTTCGGGTTCGGTCGGGTCCGAGTCTTTCGTTCTTCCTGTCAGTCCCATAGAGACTATGCTGCTGTCAGTACCGGAAAGAGAAATGATTAGTTCGTCTGGTTCGGTTTCGGCCGGGTCCGAGTCTTTCGTTCTTCCTGTCAGTCCCATAGAGACTATGCTGTCAGTACCGGAAAGAGAAATGATTAGTTCGTCTCTTCGGTTCGAGTCGTTCGTTCTTCAAGTCAGACTCACAAACCCATAGCACTCAACTAAGTGCTATGGGTTTGTGAGTCTGACTTGAAGAACGAACGACTCGGACCCGGCCGAACCCAAACCCGAAGACTCGAGAGTCGAGACTTGAACTAATCATTTATCTTTCCGGATCCGGACCGGTATGCTGCATGTGCATGCAGTCAGTGAGTGCATTGGCTGCTGTGTCACACCACACGGCCCACACACAGACACTGACGAGTCGACATCGACAACTAAGTATTTTTAACGTTTTGAAGTTCGAACCCGATGACACAAGAGGCGGAGAAAAAGGAGGTGAGGTGAACTAACTGCAATAGCTTAAACTTAAGACCCAATTAATAAATTAACATTTCGGTTTCTTATAAATTGGCTTTGGCTGCATTACCCTATAGTTTATTTTTATTTATTTATTTCAAATTGAATCAACATTTTCGTAAGTAGACTACTTGAAGTTTTGGGCTATTTAACATGACATTTAATTATATTCTGCTGAAATGAACGAAATGACTCGAAAAAAGATTCGTTCATTTTGCTGAACGAGACTCAAAGATCCGAGTCAGTAAAATGATCCGAACTTCCCACTACTACAATTAACTGAAAAATTTCTTTAATACAGGAATTGTCCTGCTCAGGGGCTATATACAAGTTAACTAGTGTAACTTCTTTCTGATCTAGAAATCCCTTAACTAAAACATAACGGCCCTCTTTATCAGTAAATTCAGAAACCACTTGCAAATTCACACTATTAGAAATTAGTATTGCTACCCCTCTTCTTTTCCCTTTCTTATAGGATTAGTAAAATACATTCTTAAACCCTAGTTTTTTTTTAATTTTTCATGTTCTGCACTGTTGAAATGAGTCTCCTGCCAAAATATGATATGTAAATTTTCCTTTTTCATCTTTGCAATAGCCTTGCTTCTCTTAATTGGATTGTGTAGACCATTTACGTTAAGGGTAATCACCCTATATTCCTGACATTGCATTTAAACCACAGTAAGACACTGTTTGTAAACCACATTATTGGTGACCAAACCTGAACTCTATTTGAACTATATAACAAAATCAGAACATCACAACAACAAAAAATAGACCAAAAAATAAAAAAAACACAGGTAGACCCCCATTATGAAGTAATAACCACTTCGTAATGTGGGGGGAATAGTCCAGCAGCTAACCACCAGAGCCCCCCTTCAGTGCAACATATAGTACACTCAAGAATGTACTGTATATGCACTTAGAAAAGTCAAAAACAAATGTATTACCCATACTTGTCGGTCAGCTATATTCTCATTAAAGGCTAAGGGTGATTTTAAACAGTTAAATTGGATATTTAAACTCCAACGGAACTGAAGAATCAGCAATAGATATATTCAATAGGTAAAATATAATAAATAAAGAATAACAGACTTGTGGGGATGTTACGATCAACTTAAAAGACCATAGGTAAATTAACCTAGTCTTTACTCCCACACATTAAGGGGATTAAACCTTGACCCTTGGTGCAAATGTCATTAAAGCATTAATGTCCATAAACAGACAACTGCCTCGTTTGCTCGATATTTTTTACTCTTATAATGCAGTCACTTAACGGTCTGTTGTCTCCCGATTCCATTACCTTAATGACTCTAACGTTAGACCTATCTTGGCTGGTGAAAACTCCGTAGCTTCTCCTTGATCCATTCCTGGCGGCTCTGCCAATTTGCCCTGTTCGCGCTCGTTGATCGCTGCCAGCCGGCCTTCCGTGCTTTTTCCTCAACCTCAGCAGTTTTCTCCCACTCAATCGGGGGTCCCCTCTTCTTCAGGTCCTCTGCTGCTTCCACTGCGTTTCCATAAGTAATCGTCCCACTGTCAAAAAAGACTCGCAGTTTCGCTGGCGGCGGTGTTTGAAACCGTATTCCTTTTTCTCTGAGAACCCTCCGAATCTGTGTATATGCCTTCCTTTTTGCTAGCGTTTCTGCAGGATAGTCATGATCAAAGTAGATCCTCCTGTCGCTGTGGTAAATCTCCTTTTTCTTCCACGCAGAATGCAGAATCATCTCTTTAATTTTAAACTGCTGGAAGTAGACAATCACCGATCTGGCTTGCGCTTCTCTAGGCGGTTTGGGGCCGAGCGCTCTGTGGCATCGTTGTATTCCAAGGTCAACTTCAGCAAGGGGTTCCAGCTCTTTTCTAATAAAGTTTTCTATGAATTGGAAGATAATGTTTCCCTCAGTTCCCTTCGGTATCCCGTAAATGCGAACATTGTTACACCTTGAGTGTGCTTCCAAGTCTGTTAGCTTTAACTGCAAACTTTCCTGAGCTTGTAGTGACTGGCTCAGTGCCTCTCTGAAGTCCACGGACCACTCTTCAGCTTCGGCTATCCGAGCCTCGGCCTCACTCACTCTGTCAGTAGTCGTTTTTAAATCGGTTGCGACCTTGTTAAGCTTCTGGTGAATTTCCTCTCGAATTTCCACAAGCTCCTTCTTCAAGTCGTCTCTGATTCTGTCTCGAAAATTACTCAGCTCAGTCTTCATCTCCGTTGACATCATCTTTATATCTGTGCGGATGGCGGCGATGTTAACTTCCATATCCACCTCCGTTAGTTTAGCATTTTGTCGCGCGCCATTGCTCTCTCCTTGTTCCTCGGCCATGACGCCCTCAGTCATTATTTTCTCACTCTTCTCCGCTTTCCCAGACTGCTTTCCCTTGCCTTTCTTTAAAAATTAAATCTTACTTGTATTCAAATTGGGGAATAAACTCCGACCGAGCGGGAGTGCGGGATTATGCGTCCATACGCTTCGGATTACCACCGGAAGTCCCCTCCTCTGTGGATTTTGTTATTTTAAGAACTATTAACAGGGAGCTAGACCATTCAAAGCTTTGTAAGTAATTAACAGAATGCTAAAATTAATACAAAATTTAACAGCTAGCATACATTTAACATAATCTGAACAGGTATAAAATGGGGCTAATATGATCATATTTCTTGGTTCTCGTTAGCACTCTGGCTGCTGCATTTTGAACCAACTGTTTGAACCCATTGTCTTTTGAACCAAAAGTTTATTTATTGATCTTGCTGGACATCGATCAACCTGTCCAGGGTGTCCCCCGCCTTTCGCCCAATGTTAGCTGGGATAGGCTCCAGCCCCCCGCGACCCTGTACACAGGATAAGCGGTTGACGATGGATGGATGGATGGATGGCTGGACATCCTCCCAGTAATGCATTACAATAATCTAGTCTTGAGGTCATGAACGCATGATTTTGTTTTTCAGAAAAAACATAGACCATGTGTCATAAATTAGCAATATTTCTGAGGTGGAAGAATGCTGTTCTACAAACATCGGAAATGTGATTTTTTTTTATCAAATATAACACTCAAGTTCTTTATGGTAGAAGAGAGCAAAATAGTACAACCATCGAGAGCCAAATTGTCTAGTATCTTATTTTTAGGGGTTTTTAATCTAATAATTAAAACCTCTATTTTTTCAGAATTAAGTACAAGGACATTTCTAGCTGTCCAATCCCTGATATCATTGATACTGTAGGAGCCATTTATGTTTATTGTTGGCATGATATTTTATTTTGTTTGGATATATTTATATTAGTATTTTGGACACTGGGTGGCAGTGATTATTTGCACATGGTTGTATATAGAGGGCATAGGTGACAGGAAGTGGTAGGCACAGGTAGGGGGAGCACACACAGTTCTCACCAGACCACAGACCACAGCCAACAATACACGCAACTGGAAACAAAGAAAGAGAAACCAACCAGTATGTTCATCCATTTGTACTATTCTCAACTGCAATAATGACTGGAAAATCTTATGTGTCTGCGTAAAACTTCACTCCTACATGTGTATGATGGCAAAGATACGGACATTGGAAATTAAAGCTAGAGGTAAAGCAAGGAACAGTTGCCATTACAGATACATTTAGCTAAACTAGCGAATTGGAAAATGTTGTCAAGTTTTGAGGAAATACAAAGTTAAAATTAATGCCATGGCTCCTGATCATGTCTCCATGTAACCCAGGGGCATATATAAGGAGAAAAGCAGAGGTCCTCAAATGCAGCCGCGATCAGATGATAAGATCAAATCATTTTTAACTCTAAGTGCTGTCTCTGTATTATGATGGGGCCTATATCCTGACTGAAATTGTTCACAGATACAATTTCTCTGTAGAAATTAACATACTTAGGAGGACAATACCTTTTCTAGTATTTTCGACATAAATGGGAGATTTGAGATTGGTCTTCAATTAGCTAACTCTATAGGATCAAGCTGTTTTTTTTTTATAAGTGGCTTGATAACTGCCAGTTTGAAGTTTCTGGGGACATGCCCTAAGAATAGCAAGGAGCTAATAATATTAAGAAGAGGTTTTGACATTACAGAAAACACCTCTTAAAGGAGCTTAAGAGGTATGGGATCTAGCATACATGTTGATGCTTTTGATGCTTTAATGAGTTTTGCTATTTCTTCCTGACATTTGACAGCAATTATTCAAATTGCTTATATGGCATATTATGAGACACTTTTGTCTTAGGTTCTGTGGCAGACAGTTGCATAATTCCAATTTGGTTTTTGGTTTCAATGGTTATTTTATATGAGTCTACTAAAATATGCAGCCTGTCTGTAGCAAGAGACACTATCCTTTCTTGCACTGTAAAATACCTCTAATTTTGTATACTTCCACTTGCGTTCCATTTTCCGAGACGCTCTCTTAAGATCATGAGTGTGATAATTGTACCATGCTGCAGGGTTTTCTCATTAAATGTAATCAAATGGCGCGACACTATCTATAGTGTTAAAGAAGATTGCGTTAATATTTTCTGTGACTACATCAAGTTCTACTGAACTTTTTGGCATACTAAGTTTTTGAGATAGATAGATAGATCTGGAAGATTATATAATATTATTATATTTTCTCTGAATGGTGCCAAAAATAAAAAACATTCAGTGAGGGGCAGTTCTGTGGATGGAAACATTTTGTCGATGAGAGGTCAACAGAAAATTACCAGAATGTTTCAAACTGACAAAGTCTACGGTAACTCAGATAACTGCTCTGTACAATTGTGGTGAGAAGAATATCATCTCTGAATGCTATTCTGAGATGCAAGTTGGCACTGTTTTGGCGGCACGAGGCAGACCTACACAATATTAGGCAGGTGGTTTTGATGATGTGGCTGATCGGTATATAAATCCTAGGCTATTCTTCAGATAACACTCTAACATACAGCCATTCAGTAATAATAATCTACTATAAATCTTGTCACCGTGACGAGCAGGGAGGGGGTCAGAGCATATTACAGTGACTCATTAAACTTCTCCGTCAGCCTAACTAATTCCTTACATTTATTACATGTAAATCCCTCACTGCTGATGGATGAAGCTATAGTAAACATGTGGCATGCAGTGCAAGTAGCGATGACGTGTGCTGATGCCATTACTTACCACAATTGTTTGTTGTATAGATGTTGAGGTCCCTGAGCAGTGGGCGTTTGAGATCGATGCAGATCCATCCATGTAAGAAAATGCAGAGGTAAAATGGATGCATGCAGTATCAATCGAGATGAATGTACAAAAAGCGGAAAAGGGATGAATTAGTTAGTGTGGCAGATATTTAAGAATAAATCTTGAAAATGGAAAATCTGAAAATGCAAGATTGCACATTTCCAAATCGCTAGGCAATTATTGGGGCCAAGTAAATATAAAGCAAGTGATACGTTGCAGTAAGCAAATTGTGAAGACCAAAACCACAGTTTCACATCAGTACCAGTAGGACTCGAACACCCGACTAGGGTGTGTTAGCAGTGTTAACTCAAAACTCCATTTCACATAGCTCAACATAGCCAGAAAGATCAAGAAAAGTATTTTATTTTTCATCCTTATTTAACATACTGATTAAAATCATTAGCTCATGAGCAGATTAAGTGAGTTCACTAAGTGCGACACATAAGGGAGCCATACAAAATGCAGTGCTGTGGGTCTTGTTGAAGAAAATGTTTCACTGCTGATGGACCAAAAGTAGAGAGATAGAGCAAACAGATCATGTATTACAAGTTTTGAAGCTTTTTTTAACAAGATTTTTTAAGCGGTGTTGGGGCATCCCATGCCTTTCAGGTCTGTATAGTGATATATTACTAAATATTTTTATTATTGTTAGCTGACACCAAGAGGAACAATTTAAGACCAAAAGTAGAGAGTTTGAGAAAACAGAGCCTTTATTACAAGCTTTTGAAATTAAACATAAAAAAGGTTGGAAATGTGCCAGACTGCTACAATGAACACCTCAGAAGAACTGAGATGACCTTTGGAAGTCATCAAAGAATAGCTACAGTTTGAAACAGATTAAGTGATTTTTTGAATGAGCATCCCCCCAGAACATTACTTCACTTTATGCAGAGCACCCCACTTTCTTTAGAAGCACCCTCAGACATTTTTATCTGGAATCAGGCCTATGTTCTATGTACCCTTAGATCATGGTCCTAATGAAAATTTTTGTTACGATAGGAAAAAGCATTGCTGAGTTTTTGTCTCACTTCCTGTTTTTTTGTTGATGCATTATAAAGAACTGGTTTCATTTATCAAAAAGCTTCTGTTTCAAGGTGCTCTGACACAGGTGCTCTCCACATTTTGGAAATATCTGATGAAGGCTGTAGGATGAGTTCCCAAAAATAAATTTTTGTCAAATTTTAGATGGCTGCCAAAGTTGTGGGGAAGACTGGAGTGGCTGGATCCATTAAAAAATCATGAGTAGTTAAATCAGAGGATAAATGATTTATGATTGTAGGCCATCTGGTTCAAAAGTTAGTAGCTGTTAAAAAGTTGATTTATTTTATAGTTGACTACACAGTTTGTCTTAAGAGATCCCAAATTTGGTCTAGGGGCTATTCATACCCACCCTATCAGTGTGCTACATTTCATAACTTTCCTATATACAGTTCTATGGACTGCCATAGACTTTAAATGTGGAATAATAATAATAATAATAGAAATAAAAAGATACAATGAGGGCTCCACCGTTTCTGAGCTTGGCCCTTAAAAAAACACTAACAAAATTACTATTGTATAGTTCATAAACCTTGTTCATCTGTGATTGCATAAACACTGAGTAAGTTCTATTCTTACCCACATTCTTCGGAGGAAGTCGGTCAATTCTCCACACAATGGCTCGATACACATTTTCATATTTGACTGTGCCGACAGACACCTGCATCACAGAGTGGGACTCTGACATGAGCGCTGAACCCAAGCATGCATTTCGGTTCATGCGAGCCTTGAGAGATTTCTGTCGCAGCAGTGACGTGCTAGTCGGCACTTTCACCCAATCCCCTGGAAAAGGCACTCGAAGGACGATGTTTTCACAGAACGTCTCTGAAGTACCTCCAGGAGATGGGAAATTCGACATGAGGTTGAGGAAGACCTGCAGCTCAATGCAGGCACCCTGCACGGTTACCATAGCTTTAATGGACAGAGGTGATTCTCCACAATGGAGGGACGCAGTGCTATAGCGCATGAGCTCCACTCGACAAGCGTCAGGAGGGCAGAACTTTATCAGGCGTTTGTCTAGAAACTCAGATTCTCTGACACACCTATGGAAATGGTGTTCCGTGATCTCCATCCAGACCTCATCATCCTCTGCAGAGCCATACCCAGGAGCTTGTCTGAGAAGTCCAAGATCATTAAGTGCCAAGAAGCACTCCATTGCACCGTTTAAGAAAGCTAGACAGTGAATTTGAGTGATGGCCACAGATTGAACAACAGCGCCGCTCTTATCCTGTTGCATCCAGATGTGGTCAGATATCTGCAGAGTTAGCTCCTGCTCTTCATAGTGTTTGTGCTGTTGGCATAGAACTGGTATCTGCATTAGCTCTTCCTGAATGGACACTAGCAGGTCCTCCATGTCTCCATATTCTGTGGTGCCAAACTTCAAGAGTTGCTCTACTTCTGGTTCATGCATCACTTCGGGTTTAGGGTGATAACGCTTCTTCTCAACATATGACACATGCTCTACCTTCAACGTGGCGATCTTACGTGGTTCGCCATAGCTCTCTAGCTTTGGACCTGAGAGGCAGCAGTTAGCATGCAGCTGAAACTCTTTGAAAGGTTTCTCCAAGCCCTTTTCATAGAACAACTGCAGCAGTGCTCCGGGTAACAGCTGTAGGTATATCGGCCCCCACTGGCGGGAGGACATCCGGTTCTTCTTCTCAGGTATTCGAAGCATCAAGGACCAACCGTGTCTTCTCTGGCTGAGGAACAATCCATGTGGAACAAAGGATGGAGTTCTTCTCACATCTTTATCTTTCACAATCTCTAAGCCAGAAGGTTCATTCTCTCTCTTCACTTTCCCATCATTACCCTGCGGTTGACCCTCCTTTGTTCTTAGATGTTCTAGTTTGTGGCAGATATAGGAGTAGGAGTATTGAAGGTTGTCACAGGATGGCTCGTTACCAACTTTTGTACGGATAAAAAAACGAGGCAAACTGGGACCAGAGTCTGAGTCTGACGATGAGCTCCAAGACACTCGTTTTTGATCTGCTTCACCCCAGAAGGGGTTCAAATGGCCCGGCTCATTTTGGGATATGTCGAGAGACCTGGAGCCTTCGGTCTTTTTCATGGAGTCTCTCTGAAGTTCTGGAGAGAAGCTGTTCAAAGAGCTCGAGAAGTTCGGCTGCTCGTGAGGTCCACAATGAAAGGGAGACTGACCTGCTGGAGTTGCCCTTACCGGTGTGCTCATGGGAGTGTTGCTGGGCACATATGAGCTTCCGTTGTGGCTAAAATCCACTGAAGGAGATTCTAGGGCAGTGCTAAATCTCCATGATTCATTCCCCAAAGATGGCAGAACAAGTTTCAAACCATTTGGCCGAGGTATTGAACCTGAGGTTGATGTAGACGAGCACAGTGATTTTTGGGGTGAAGAGAAGGGTGTCCCTTCATCTTCAAATGTAACCCAGCTAGTCGGATGATTCATGGATCAGATTGTTTTGCTCAGCTTGTGTGTCTGTCACAGTGTTCTTCTCAACCAAAACAACCAAAGACTTAATCTGTAAAAGTACAAATAGACAGACATAAATAAGCTAATTACAATAATACGAAAAAAAGTTAAATTACTTTCGTGCACTCCCAATACACAAAGATTAAAAAAAAGAATACCGTAGATTATACAACATGCTATAGTTGAATACATGTTTTATGACTGACAACATTTTTATCTGCATGTAAAACATATCTGTACACTTTGATACTCTCTGGAGAGTATGTTAACCTGAGACTGCAGGGCTGACAGAAAATACTACTGTGAGCCGAAAATTTGTGCATGAGTCAAGAAAAATACATCTGTTTGTGTAATTTACTAGCACTGGAGAAGAGAAACACAAATGATGTCAAGGATGTCACTGTTCAGCTCAGTTCAGTACGTACTACGCAGGTTTAATGAAACTTTTGTTGTAACTGCCTGAATGTTTCTGGAGTGAAATTAATTTTAGAATTTCACTATTGCTCCTGTATATAACTGAAATAACGGAGATCAGATTAAACCCCCAGAAGAGGGTAATAACAATAAGGTTACGACTGTAACTATGGTTCCCTAAAATGAGGAAATGAATGTTGCGTCATATCTGACACTATGGGTTTATCCTCGCAGGCATAGCCAATCCCTGAAACTCTTTAAAATCTTGCCAATTTCAATTGGCAAATTGCGCTTTGTGTTCCGCCTCCCTTGCACACTTCAGCAGGTGTATGTATTGGCGGTGCACAGTGCAATCTCCTCAGAATATTTGACTGAAGGGTGCAAGTGATACTCGACCCTTGTAGTGAAGATTCAGTAGTGCGGCCAGCCAAGGGCGTAACTTTGGTTTGAGAAGTGGGGGGGACACAATGATGTTCTCGATCGAAAAATGTTTTCGATTTGAATCCCATTTCCTCCATTTACATATAGGCTACATTTAGGGACTATGGCGATACAAAATCCAGGAAATGGATATAAAGTTGTTTATAATGATACATTTTGCCAAAAAGAATAATAGGCTACTAAACTATATATAAGAAAAATATGTCTTACCTTATTTATTGTTTAATAGCCAAGACTTGAGAGAATCATTTTATAAAGTCAGAAATTTTCACAAAACAAACTTTTATTTCAAACTAACCGTTTAATCTGACATTAGTCAGAGACACATCCACCAAACCGCAGGTACACAAGATGCAAAATTGAAACACAGTCTCACAAACATAAAAACAAACATTTAACTTTAATATAAAGAGATTTTTTTAGTGTCCTCCATCTATCAATTCAATCCCATCTCTCCATATACTAACTATCCACCCTTCTATACTGTCCTTTCTCCTCTTCTCACATGAAAAAACCAAACACATGCTTCCTGTACTCATTCGCCATGATAAACTCCTGGCAAATGTTTTCCTTGCTGACTTTATCCAGCATTTCTTTGTGAATGTGACAGACTGCTACATTGTTAATGCGAATCTGCAACATTGTGCTTCTCAGCCAGGTCTTCAACCTCCTCAGAGCACTGAAGCTCCTCTCTGCTTCCGCAGAGGCAGTAGGAACAACCATAAGTAGTCGAAATTATGTGCTTCAACTTGGTTGAAAAGTCCACGGACTTCAGGCAACTGATTCCTCAGAATAGTAGCGGCCTCTGAAGTGGTTGTGTATGAGTATTGGAGCTTAAACATATTCAGCTGCACTTTCAGTGACCTTTCGTTTAATTCAGGATACTGGTCCACCACAGCAGTGTCTACATCCCCAGTTAAGAGGGCTTCCTCCAGCTTCGTCAGTGTTTTCAGACTACCCTGATCAAACCTCTCCTTCAGCTGGATGTACACAGCACATACCTGCAACTCTGAGCTACTTCTTCCGGTCTCACCCTCCTTGTCTTTAAGCAGCTTCACCTCATCTACCTGCACTTCTGTGCCTGTTCCCTGTCTCTCCTATGAAATATGAAAATGTGCTAGCCTGTTTCTGACATGACATAATTAAAATTAATTATCTGACCCTTTACACAGCACATACCTGCAACTCTGAGCAACTTCTCCCTGTCTCACCCTCCTTGTCTTTAAGCAGCTTCACCTCATCTTTTCTCTGATATGAAAGCATGGCACAAATAAAAATAAACAAAAGTTCATCACAACTGAAACTATATTATAACAGTTAACAGAAAAATATCAGGGCCTGACTCTTTGTTTCTCTCCCACCACACAAGTGAGCAGGTAAATAATATGAAACCACACCCATGTGATGATGTGACCATGTTAAAAAATATTCTAAACAAATAAAAACACACACTTTGGCTCCTACAAGAAGAACATTTCATTTGATAATATTCAAACTGTATTCACTACTTATCATGTACACTTCTTCCCTTTTATCACCAACAAATCAAAATCCCTGGCCTTTCATACAGCACATAACCTACCTGTAACGTTGTGCTGCTGCTGCTTCTCCCTGTCTCACCCTCTCTGTTCTGAAGCAGCTCCACCTCATCTGTGCTCTGATATGAAAACGACTTAGTTATGAGTCCACTAGCATAGCCAGAAAAGAGTCTCTGGATGTACATGGGTGTGCCAAAACTGGGTGTGCCACATTTATTTTCAGATTAATGTGTAAAAAACCCTGACTCTGCGTATCAATAACTACAGAATAGACTGGGCTGATGTGTAAAACTATACTCAGGCTCGCCACATAACCATAATACTATATAAAATATAGACTAACTCAGGGCTCGACATTAAGACTTTTTTTCGAACAAGTAAATCGGTCATTCACTGTCCAGGCAAAAAATAGGATTTTCTTTTATTTTAAATATAATTTATTCTCTCATCAGTGTTCAGTCAGCTTTGACATATTTAAATCTGCATATTTATGATATTTTAACCTTTATAAAGGGCATTTTTCCCTAATCGTTTAAAATATATTATTCATCTTTCATTTTAAATTCTTAAATTTGATCAATAAATTAAATTAGAATAATAAGACACTATATGGCTGTCAAATTTAATAATTTACACTGAAAAATTACAATTGCATTAAATAATGTTATGAGATTGTTTTAAGTATTTTTTTAATATGCAAATATGAAATATTGGAAAGAATGATACTTTTAAACAAGAAACTAAATCATCAGTAGGAGGCGTCAGGCGACCGTCTTAATGAGTGAGTCATTTATTCAAACGATTCATTCAAACTGCTGATTTGTTCAGGAATTAGGCATTTATATGGGTCATTGAATCTTTGACTCAACCGATTCGTTCAAAACGCTGAATCATTCAGTAATGAAAACACTTTGTGTGTTCCCGTGAGAGTCAATATAGCGTATAAAATGTAAGTGACTTAATATTATTTCCTTGTTTATTTAACTGTCATATGAAATTGGTGTCACATTTTCAATTGTGATGGTATTCCACACTCTTGGTCGTGTGATGTTGCTTAACTGTATAAATATAAAAACTCTGCATGAATTTTTACTGCTGTATGTTCACTGAATTTCTGTGTGTGAGCTGCGCTCATTTGTTTTCATTTCTCCTCATGAGGCGAGATCCTAAACAGCACAACCTTGTTACCGTCGGACAGTCAGCGGCTGTTTGCGGATTGCGAATGTCGGCAGATATTTTTTAAAATTAACTTACATTTTAAATGAACAAATATCGTAAGTGAACAACAATAGCTCAAGTTTAGAAAAACATTTATTATTAAGACTTTAAAAAATATTTCTGCATCTGAGTATGAGTTGAGTTGAGAATAACATTAAACTAGCAGCCAGAGTCTGCTTGTCATACATTGCTGACAGAAAACGCTGCGGTTTAAAGTGGACTCGTTTTCATGGTACACAGAATGTTCTAGGGCTAGGCAACATTAAATGTTTAGCTAACAGTTTGAAGTTACCTAGCAACAATGTATGTTAACGTTAGCTCAGTCAATGTTAGTATCAACAGGTGTAGACAAAATAAAAATTACCCTGACCTGATCTAATTTACTGAATCAACCAACTCACATCTCCTTTCTTTTTTTTCATCCATGAAGATATTAAAACCTGTTGCTGGCGTTTCATGACTGACTACTGCGATACCGGCTGCTCAGTAGAACTTTCAGTGCGCTTACAGTTACACTATTAAGAGTGTGCACGAGACGTTCCAGCCTGTCTCTGTCAATGCGCGCGTCCGCGTACAGGCAGGACGAGACGTTCTTTGACGCGCGCATTGACAGATACAGGCAGGATGTCTGTGTTCTGCGCGGTCCTGCTCCTCCGTGGCGATGACGGCGCTCGGTTAAAAAAAATCATAACAAACGAATTTGAAAGTGGGGGGGACACGAACGGGATTTTGAAAAGTGGAGGGGGACATGTCCCCCCTGTCCCCATAGGAAATTACGCGGCCAGCTTACAAAGCATTCATTCCCTCATTTCAGGGAACCATGGTTACAGTCATAACCTTATAATTCCCTTTCAATTCAGTCATGAATGCTGCGTCATAGCTGACACTATGGGGAATGTATACCATCACTCCGTGCTACTAATTCGCATGCGTAACTGTGCCTACTAGCTAGTGGGGTAGTAACAAGCACAACCGAGTCTTCTCTTCGCATCGCAATAAGAAGGGAGAAGCAGAATGATGAATGTATGGATATACATGGCAATGAAGCTAAGCGGTTCGGGCAGCACAGTCATCGCAGGATTAATTAAATCACTACCATGTGCGATTTAGTATATATATAACCCAATCTACAGGGTTGGCACTTTTGAAGTTTTAAATTAAGGGATACATCGAGGCCCCTAACCACATCCTCCACAATTTTAACAATAAATGCGCTATATGAGTTAATATGCGTTATTAATAAAAATTGTATATTCTTTCATGTTAAAATTAGACTTTCCTGATCCATGACTTATATAAAAATAAAAAATAAAACATAATTTATATGTTATATGAATTTTTTTCGATTATTTGTCTTTATCTTATTGTGTATACATTTTGGATGGTTTATACATATTTTTAAAAATTTTCATAATTTGTATTTGTTTGCTTTTTTCCTTCACCTGTTCTTTTTTTTACCACCAGATTTACCACCATTTGTGGACTTTTCAGATGGTCCCTTACCCAACACATTTTCCAAATTCTATCAATGTTAAATTTCTTTTCTGGAACGATTTCACTGTGATGCCATTAGGGTTTCATGGTATACAACGGTCTGAAAATTGACGGTTATCATACATGCACATTTGCTTATCTACGGTATTGAGAAAAAAATATAACCGGACGAAGAATCTCACATGTGCGTGTGCATCTCCTTTACTTCTCGACTGTCTGTCAGACTCGTCAACTTGCACCACACACACACACACGGAGCAGACGTCAGAGAGAAGAGAGGCGAGGGGGTCTGACATGAGTGTGTGTGTGTGTGAGTTAAAGTAGTGTTCCTCAACTGGTCTATTCGGACAGCAGGGAAATAACAATGCCATGGTATCTTCTCCCATTGAAGATATTTCGGCGGCCGTCCAAGTGATCGAGTATTTACCAGATTTAATGATAATCTTGCAAACAGCTAAAGCAGCCACGGGCAATTTAAAGCCTCATTTATCGCAAAAGCGTTTTTATTTTTCATTGGATATTTGTTAACTTGCATTGGGACATCACGCGTCTCCACAAGCGTTAAACATGCTCATGGTTGCCAGATAACAGACACAACATCCCCCAGTTTTTGATTTATACTTGTGCAAATTGGAAATATTCTGCCTAATTTTATACTTATTTTGTGCAGTCTGGCAACCATGCAGGTCTCGCTTTCTCCTTTGAACAAACTTCGATCTGTAGTTTAATATACTGCTCAAGGAAAAGTGTTACTGTACGTTCACACCAGAAGCGGCGAGAGCGTCAAAATTCGCTCTGGCTGCCCTGCCTTCGACGCTCAAGGACGCTCGTGGACGCTCTGACGTAGTTGAAATAGGCGGCAACGTTTGTTCAGAATGCTTTGTTTTGTGAACTATATTTAAAGGGGCCGCAATTTAAACATCCAGACATGTCGAACATTTACTTTTTGCCGACCTATCACAAGTAGCGTATATCCTCATGAACTCATTAAAATGTGAAAATAATTAATCGATCGATGGCAGAAAGTAATTAAAATTATAGTTGTTTGTTATCAAAATAAAATACATTTGTAATAATAACTGTGGTCTTGGTCATATATTACAGGGAAACCCGTCACGGCAATAATTAGTTTCTCCTCCATTTTATCTTCGGAACTAATGTTTGGTGGGAACCAAAGTTTACACGGTTGTGTTCTCTAGACTTCGCTAGAGCGGAGCACTTCTATATTCCAATAGGTTGCAGCCGAACCGCGTCACAGCTCATTACCATAATGTTGACTGCACTTGAACTTTCATCTGACGCCCACGCCGCCCAAGACTCGCCGCGCCGCTTCTCGCCGCCGAGAGACACTAGCTGTCATTGAAAATGAATGACTTCCGGTCGATTTGACGCTCTCGCCGCCTCTGGTGTGAACGTATGGTTATACGGATACTCTTTGTCCATTCTTGAGGCTGCTTGTGATGTTTGGTGCTACTAATTTTGCAGGTAAACATTCTCAGTGATTAAACTAAATATAAAAGTAGATCTCGGCATCATTGACATGCGAGCAAAAGCAAGTAAATGTATTTTTTATTTGTGCTAAGTAAACTCACCCGCTTGCCGACAAGCATTAAAAGTTTTATAAAAAAAATATGTTTTTATTATTATTGTGAATAATAAATCAACAGGGAAGTAGAGATGGTAAAATAAATGTATAAGCTCAGCCTTTATTCAGTTTTAAGGTATAGACAGGAGCAGTCTGGGTGTATTGTCGTGCGCCTACAGTATATTTTAATTATTGATAATCATAGGACATTACTTTAAAAGCTCACACAGCTGATGTTATTTTTCATGTAGTAGTTAATTTAACATGCTATGTTAACATGTAAACTAACATGCTTTAGTTATATAACATGTTATAGTTACATGCTATGTTTTATCATGTTTATAATTCTGTTTATTATAATTCTGTTTGCTTTCTTATTTTTTTTATTTATTTTAATTTGAAAAGGGAGAATTTTTACATATACTTCAATAAAATAAATGGTTTGAAGTTTCAATTATAATAAAGTGTTTGCTCAAAAATAAATAAATAAATAAAATAACCCTTCTGTTTTCACTGATAATAGTAATTGTGTAATACTTTGATACTGTGATATTTTCTGAGACACTTTTCATATCGTTGCAACCCTAGATGCCATCTGACCAGCTTAAATAAGGGACAACATGCATCTCATATTGATTCAACACCGGATGCATCATTTTATCTTTAAATACGGGACGATCCATAATTTACGAGATGGGTGGCAACCTTAAGTCTACTGAGCTACTTCAACTTGGGAATTAACTTTACTTCCATTTGAACATCATATTTTGATCAAATTGGCATAAAAAAATTTTTTTTATACAAATGATGTTAATTTCCGTAGAAGCAAAGAAATGTGGGTTGTGAGTGCCCACGAAGGATACACCTCATGCTTCCTCAGAATTCCTGTGAAAGAAGGATGTATTGGAAATTTCCTACTTGCCTTGATGACGTATGCAGGCGACAAATGCGGCCTCCAGAGGAGTTTGAAAGGAGACAGCCAAAACAAAGAGTATAAAAGCACAAGAGATGAAGGCTAATAGGACGTTCCATTGCAACATCTGCGCGCATCAGCAGAGCTACACCTCTGCCATTTTGGACTGTGAATGCAGGGCTGCGTTATAAAAGTACAAACAAAATTATCAATATTTTATCGCCAAATATTTAATGCCTCTACCGAAATAGCATGGGTTAAACAATTATATATATATGTAGATAGATAGATAAATAGATAGATAGATAAAATACTATGCATACAAATGATTTACTTGCTTATTCAATTTGTTAAAGAATCAAAGCAGAAAGGTGTAAACCATTTACTGATGACTTCTTTTGAGAAATGTTCTTTTGCGCTTCTGATTCGGCTCTGAGATTATACGATTTTGGGGGCGTAAAATGTGATGAATTCTGATCCGTATATATAGTTTAACCATTGATACCCTTTATTTATTTTTGTAAAAGCATTTTCTATTTGATTGTGATATTTTCTTCAGTGTATACATACATACATACACATAGATGGCCTCTTGAACTATCTAGGGTGCACTGCACACCTGTAGCTCTGATGGAGCCGATTCTGCACCTGTAAATTCATTCATTTAATTTGTAGGCTACATTACAATTACGATATTACAACTAACAGGAAGAAAAAAACAATGCTACTTTACTTCTAAAGCAGGATGGGAAGTTTAGGCTAGACTATGTAGTCTCAAAATGGTGTCCTCCCGCCATAACATCTCTTACACTTACAGACAATAAAGGGTTATCAATTCATTGAATAATCCCATTCTTACATTTCCATTTAGGGTTAACCCTAACCCTACCTCTGCGCCATCTAGCGGCGGTTGTCCAAAAAGTACCAGAGCTTCGTCTCTTGTGTTTCTACACCCTTTGGCCAAAATATGAGCAAAATAAAAGTGATCCACACAATTATCAGTGTGCGAATGTGACAAAGAGCGCCACCCAGTGGCACCCACACACGATAGTACCTAAATGACTAATGTTGTCTTTTTATTGTTTTTGTTTTTTTAAATAAAGCTTATTATAACGACTACAACCCTAATCCTGCCCATAATATACATATATATCCTTCTAAAAGAGCCTCATACTCGTTCTGAGTAAAGTATCAATATTACTGCAGACGATAAAGCTCAAGTCCAGAAAGATTTATTATTGTCACACTGTCCTTTAAGGTTGTTTATGGGTGTCAACTACATTGGTCCAATATCAGCACACCCCAAATCATCACCAGAGACCGATGAAGACACCACAATAGTCGTTTACATTAACGCACAAGTGCTTCATATTGTTCACTTACTCGAACAGTCTAGTGTGCACTACATCAAACACTCAATGCATCTGTAATGTTTCATTGATTTATATCTAAAGAACAAACACATTTACTGCAGACAATAAAACAAACACAAGTCATATCATCTCAACTCCAAACTCACATTCCACATCAGAGTCTCACTTTTATTAAACCTTTCCATTTGAATTCTGGATCATTAAAAAGTTTGAAAACTCCGGAGTTCCAGTGATCCGTTAGAAATCAGAATCCGTCAGTCCTGCTTTAATTCTCTTTGTCTGCAGCAACTTACAAAAACGTTCAAGAACAATGAATAACTTTAGTAACTCATGGAAACAGTGGTTACATGCGTATAGTATTTGTTTACCTCATGATTTTCGATGCATAATCCAGCGCAGACTGTATTCTCTCAAAATGGCAGAAATAACTGGAGCGGACGCGATTCCAACCAAAACATCCACAACGGGGAGCGGAGCGGCGATTCTACTATGGAGAAGGACTGCTCTTAATATTTATGACTCTTTCCTTCGCCATTGGATGGTTTCCGATCAACGTCAGTATATATGTTCATTAATATTGAAGAGACATGCACTCGCCATAGAACGCTCAAATAGAGCAACCTCCGCTGACCTTATCATTCATAATAAATATTTATGAGCAAAGTTTTCGCCTTAGGTTTTTGACCAAACAACGTCAGCATGACCTAATTAGTATTCATGTGCTAATCCATCACTTTAGTAGGATATTAATACAGCGAACGGGAAGAACTTCCGTGCACGCATATTATTTTATTTAGATTTTTACACATCTGTTCAATTGTTAAAATGACATATCTGAACGCAATATAGCTTTGTTACATTTTATTAATTTTATTTGAGTATGCTGATGGGAAACAAGTGAGTCAATATAATGAGAAACATAAGAAACTGAAATGCTATTTTGTCAACTCATGCAGCTTTTAATAAACTGCCATTGATGCAATATTAAACCGTTCACGAACAGAATGATTATTTTGTATATCTACAGCATTTTATCTATAAAATAACATTGATGTGATAGACAATTTCAACAAGGCATATATTAAAGGAGCAATATGTTACACTGACATCAAGCGTTTAAAGTGGGTACTGCAGTCCAAATTCAAAATATTGGAGTTGTCTCCCCGCCCCTTCCTCCCCAGACTCGAAGCTCGCGCGGGTTGCCGGTTTGAGGACAGGCAACAGGAACGAGCAAACTGACAATGGAAAGCAATGAGCCTTACACTGTAAGTTGATCCGCTAATGTATACGATTGCAATGTTTTTATTGTTTGCAAATTATAAACCAGCTAATGTGGATTTTTTTTTACAACTGTTAATGTTAGCTAGATGTATTGCTGGCTCCCATGGCTGCAGCACGCTGTGTTTGCCCACAAACTTGTTTCAAATCTGGCAACCCGGGATATTGAAATACTTTAAGGAAATCTCTGAAAACATGAAAATTGTATGCTAAAGTACAGTAAATTTATTACATATAGCTCCTTTAAGAGCTAGTGCATAAAATAATGTTGATGACACAGTAAATTAATGAGGATTCAACACGTTTATTCTCATGAACCATTTTTATCTGAGGAATGAATTTATCAGTACATAAATAGTGAAGACAGGACACAAGTTTAATATGATAACCTCTTCACACTACTGATTTACCTCTGAACACACGTGTAAAACAATGCCACTCAAATCACACTCTACTCTGCTGGATTACAAGGTTAACAGAGAGAAAGAGAGAGAGAGAGAGAGAGAGAAAAACAGTCTCTGGTATCTTTAACAACCACCATCTGTGTGAGGACAAAAACATTAAAAACACTGGAATTAAATCAATCACACGAGTGCACGCACACACACGCACACACACAAACGAACGCACAAGCACACAAACTTGGGTGCGCGCACACACGCGTCAATGGTTCAGAGTGAAATGTAAAGTTCGGCCGTGTTCCGTCAGTCTGTGACATCATCAGTCCACTATCGGCTCTTGTTTTTCTTTGAGTTGGCCTGCAGATGAGAGAGTTCAGAGTTCACACACTGAAGAGGTCATATCAGGCACAATGTTTCACAGCAAATACTTCTTCAACAAAGTCTTGTCAATTTTACATTGAGAAACAGCAGCAAAGAGTGAATGTGCAATCCACAGTTTTCCTGAACTACTGGGTGGCGCTATGATGATTCTAATTTCCTGTTTTCTGTGTCTGGTCTTGAGACGCAATGTAAAAGCTACAGAAACGAACGATCCAGACACAGAACAACAACCATTTAAGTGTTATTTGAATTTCAGGCTCAACTTGTGCAGTTGTTGGCTGTCAATATTTAATGATGTCAGTGTCAGGTGAGGCACTGTCAATAAAAACGGTCATCTCGACTCTATACAGCCACGGGTTTTGTTACCATTTTTACACATCCAATCTTCTAAACATCGCATTACATGCTAACAATATCTGCAGATGCGAGTGAAAACACTGGAGACCAGACACTGAAAAATCACTTCCGTGTTCAGGAAAAAGCTGGATAACTGCTGGTGGCTTTCCTCACATCACATCACATGCACCGTCTGACCTTGGAAGCGAGTTTGAGCGTGTCGATCTCTTCTCTCTGTTTGCTCAGCGTGTCGTTCATGCTGCACAGGTGATCGCTCATCATGCTCAGCTGATCTTCATAACTTCTCTTGGTGGTGCTCAGCTCGTCCTGAACATCACACGCCAGAAGAGCTTCAACACCAGACATTTGAACTCATGCAGTCTCACATCACACAAGGAACTTGGAATGTTTCAGCTCTATTAATGACAAACAACAAACACAAATTCTGCACCTGTAAGCGTGTAATGTTCTGATTCGCCAGCTTCAGTTCCTCCGTCAGAAACTCACGAGTTTTTTCTGCGATGGCGAGACGTTTGGCTACAGCTCGGCACTGAAGAAGAATCAACGACAAGGTTCAAACAGGTTCTTAAATTACACTGGATATTATGATAAATAGGCCATAAACCTGTACTGTAACTAAAATGTGTGTATTGTAATGCTAGCTGAATAATGGGGAATTCTACAGACATCAGGTCATGTACATTTAGCTGTGTGCTAATGCTACTTCACCATCAGCTGATGTGAGAGTGTTTGGTGGATGCTGGCCTAGCTCGAGAACTTCAGCCCTACACAGCACTTCATTCCTCTCATAATTAACACCTGACTGAACTCATGAGTGCATCAGCAGATGATTGAAATGTGTGTGATGTGATTTCATCATTCATTTTCTCAGTTCCTCTGTGGTGGAATGAGCTTCTGACCTCAATCTGATCTGTTGAGACCATCTCAACATTCAAGACACTTGACTACACCACAAGCATAGAGGTCATTCCTATTTAAAAACACCTTCTTTCTTTGTGTGTCTGTTTCTTCTGCTCCAGTGCTTCTCGAGCTGCTATTGGCGTGACAAGCTGCTCGCCTGGAAGTCGTTTTGGATAAAAGTGACTGCTCATGACTGTACATGTGTGATGTGTGCGAGTAGTACTGACCTCAGCGTTGAAGTGAACGGCTTTACTGTCACTCATCTGCAGTTGAGCGGTCAGTTCAGACACACGACTCATGTAATGTGTTTTGATCAGATGTTCACGAGACTCCTGATCTGAAGACTGCAACACACACACACACACACACACACACACACACACACACACACACACACACACAAACATTCTCCTATGAAGACGCATACAACAGCAGATTTCATTTAACATCTAACGAACACCAGCATTTCAAACATGCTCATAGGAAGCTTACATCTAATGTCTGAATGTGAATAAGATTGAATACGTACACTCTCGCTGTATGATGTGACCGTTAACATGCCCATCTGAGGAAGAGAAAAGCATGACACATGCACTGAAACAGTGACCCACACTGATGGCAGATATTATCACAGGAGCATTTTATGGAAAGCAGTGAACAATTCAAAGAAGATCATACAGTTTCATGTGGGCAGGTTGCCATGTCAGGTGCGTTCACAGTATTTCCAGTATTTTATGATGTATAAATGCTATGATTTCAAATTCATGTATATCTTACCATTTTGTAAAACCGTTTGTCTTTACTGCAAGCGATATTTAACCGAGTGAACAAACAGGAGCGCACATTAATCATATTGATCTCGACTGAGAAAGTGAGCGCAATCATTTTGATTAAACGACACAGTTGATAAACATCTATTGTTGGCATTAGGTTTAATGTAATAGGGATGTCCCTATTCCGATACTGTGCTCACATACTTGTACTCATACCCGTAAAAATTATCCAATACCAAACACCGATACCATCTGACGTATGAATGACATTGCATAAACATTCAGTGCGCCAATTAAAATCACTTTATGTCCTAGTATGAGTATTAAACAGTAAAGGCTGCGATTTAAGTAAGGAATAATAGACAGTCAGACGGTTGTTAGTGTACAATAAATCTCGACAGGTGATCGGGACACCGACATGTAGCAGATTCTGAAGGGGATTATTTTGCAAAAACAATTGGCTGACAGTACATTAACCCACTTATTACACAATCCAAACACATGGACGTAAAATATTGATCGGTGATGATATGGGGGTGCTTCAGTAAGACTGAAATCAGGCAGATTCGTCTTTGTGAAGGACGCATGAATCAAGTCACGTACAAGGTTATCCTGGAAGAAAACTTGTTCCCCAACTCCAGCAGGACAATACTCCATGCCACACAGACAGCTCAATCAAGATGTGGATGGAGAACCACCGGATCAAGATCCTTTCAAGGCCAGCCCAATCTCCAGACCTGAACGAATGTGATCAAGATGAAAATGGATGGCCACAAGCCATCAAACAAAGCCGAGATGCTTGAATTTATGTGCCAGGAGTGGCATCATTTCACCCAACAGCAATGTGAAAGGCTGGCAGAGAGCATGCAACTATTTAGATCAAATTCAGAAGACATTTTCAGTGTGCCATAGTTCTTCATCATTTCTATGCATTTATGTAATATATAAAAACAAGTTTTTCAGCCATCTAAAAGGACTTCTTACCCTGTAATATTCCAGCCATCATCTGTCAGTTGAAATGCCAGGCTATTAATATCACCAAGGCTTATTATTATAGGTTGGTTTATAGCAGATAAAACACGCTGTATTTTTTTTTATTAGTATGGAAATGCACACCATAAAAAGTCTAAATAAAATGACCAACATGACAAGGAATTAAAATGACTGAAGCGCTAGTAATTTATAAAATCCCCCACAACCACATATCAAATTAATCCTGTCTGAATAGAGTATAAATATATCCCTCAGGCTTTGTTGTCAACAGAAGCTATTCTTCCAAAGGACAAATGAAGAAGAAAAAAGCTGTTAATTGAATCATTTATTTATCTGATTTACAAGGATATAAATGTTAGTATTGTTTGAAGACATTTCTTGTGTGGATCCCTCTGGTGAACAAACAGCCTGTCTTTCTCCAGATTTCTAACTGTTTAAAAATGCAGTTATAAAAAGAATTATTTCTTCTGTTATAGCTCTGTTAAATTGATGTCATTTTGCAAGTGACCTCAGAATGTTCCTTTTTCCATGTTTGTTTTAAAAGTTTTACTAAGTTTGACAATTGTGCTCACAAGATGCAACGGCAATTATTTATTATGGGCCACAGCCCAAAACCCATTTGATTATATCTTCAGAACGATTTGAAATGTCGAAATTTGTTAGATAACTTTTAGTCTGGTGGGCCTTTACATGATGAATACCAATTTTTGTGCAAATTGGACAGAAAAAAAAGTAGTTTTTTCAACAAATATTTGTGATATTTTGTGAAGTGTTTTCTTGCAGGAATGGAAATACTTGTGGCCATAACATTGGATTTCAAACAAACTTCTTTCACATTGTCATTATGGGGTATTGTTTGTAGAATTTTGAGGAAAATAATGAATTTAATCCATTTTAGAATAAGGCTGTAACATAACAAAATGTGGAAAAAGTGAAGTACTGTGAATACTTTCCAGATGCACTGTACATGTTTGTAGGGCTTGACTCAAGGAATCAGAGGAAAAAAGATGATTCTAGCCCTTATGATTGCAGAGAACTCTGCCATGGATGGTCCCAAGCCCAGCTGAGAAAGGAGGAGGGTTGGTCTCCCGCCAAGGGGCCGTAAAACTCCAGTAAGAAACCAAATGGAAAACCAAAGAGTATCAAAGATATCAAGCCAAAGACGGAAATTTGACTCGCTGCGTGGACCGTACTGACAGGACATCATGTTGGGCAGAAATAGATAATTGTCCGGGATTGCTGCATTATCTGAACTTCGACTCACTGGCTCCAGGACTACGACCATCCGTATGCCAGACAGCAACAAAACGATGAAATTATACTATTCCGGTGGCAATAAGAGACAAGGTGGTGTTTGGTTCATGGACGACAACAGGACAACACGAAGCGTGATAGACTTCCAACCATTTTCAAACCGTTACAGTCACGATGCACATAGTCTCCATCTATGCGCCTAACTATGTCAGCCCTGATGACTTGAAGGATGACTTCTACGCCCAGCTACAAGATGCGCTGGGTAAGATCCCTGGACATGATCTGGTTATCCTTGCCGGTGACTTCAATACCCATGTTGGTACGGACAGGGCCGGAGGGGAAGGGACGTTGGGCAGGTTTGGCATGGGAACAAACAACGACAATGGTCTATGTCTACTGTCCTTTGCTGGACTCAACAACCTGATCATCGAGCCACTTCCAACATCCACGCAAACATCAGCTTATATGGCGGCATTCATCCGGCAAGGACACAGCTGTCTTGGATTATTTTCTGAACAGCTTCCGCTTACAATCATCACTAATGGACGTCCATGCAATGAGGGGATCAGACTGCGAATCTGACCACTATCTCGTACATGCTATGCTACAACTTCAACGGGTGAAGTGCAATCAGCCAAGCCGAATTGGATGCGTCTTATGGACCCAGCAACCAAGCAAGAATTCCAAATCACCCTCTCCAACAAATTTGCAGTGCTAGCTCAGTCGGATGATTTGGATGACAAAAAACATCAGATATGACAAGCGATCCTAGAAAGTGCAGCTCCTCTCTGCCCACCAAACCACTACCGGATGCAACCATATGCCTGAACCTGGTTGACAAGTGAAAGTGTGCCGAACACATAGATCTTGAGCAATACTGGCACCTGAACCAAGAAGTTAGGCAGATGAAGACAGAACGAGAAGCCTACTGGAATAATGTAGCAGCTGATCTTGAGGAAGATGCATCTAGGCAAGAGTACTGGACTCTGTACCAAATGCTCAAGAGACTGAGTGGGAAGACCAAGTCGACCAATGACAACATCAAGAAAATGGATGGAATGTGAGGTCTCCCAGTGAATGCCTGCAATGGTGGAAAGAATTTTACAAAAGAACTATACGATCACGATCCATCTCAAGGACCACCGGCAGAGCCACCGCTTATCCACCCACCAGTGAATCCATTCCTTGATGACGAACCTACAGTTGACGAAGTGAAAACTGTCATCAGATCACTGAAGAATGGAAAGGCACCCGTCGATCAGGTCACCGCAGAGGCGATCAAGGCAGGAGGAGATGTCCTGCTGCACCAACTTCACACACTTTTGTCACTTATCAGGCACTAAGAATGAATACCATCTGCTTGTAAAAAAGCCATGATAGTGCTAATACTGAAGAAAGGTGACAATTGAGAGTCCAAAAACGACCACGGCATCAGCCTCCTGTCCATTACCGGCAAAGCTTTTATGAAGATCATCCAATCCAGGCTGCAGAAACATTGTGAACAGAGCAGTCGATAAGAACAGGCAGGATTTTAGGCCGAACCGTGGATGCTGGGTCAAATCTTTGCCATTCGCCAACTGATGGAAGAAAAGATTAGATGTGGGAAGCATACCATCATCGTTTATAGACTTCAAGTCTGCGTTCGACTGTGTCCACTGGCCAGCCCTATGGAGAGCATTGGAGACCGAGCTTGTCCCCGACAAGATCATTCGGATATGGAATTAACAATCAGAGGAGTTTCCCATCCAAACTGGAGTCCACCAAGAAGATGTCGCCTCTCCTCTGCTCTTCAACACTGTGATTGACGCTGTCATGAGAAAAGCATTCAAGGGAAGGCGTGGAGTTTAGTGTGACGAGAACACCTATGTGACCAATTTGATGTTCGCCGACGACAGCATGATCTTCGCCAATACTGACCCCGAAGCTACTAACATTTTTTCTAGCATCGTCAAGCCGTATGGCCTCAAAATCAATGCAAGCAAGACCAAAATTTAGACAATCGATTGGTTGCCGGCCAATGTCCACCTCGACTGATCCCAGATTGAACAGGTTTAGGAATTCAAGTACATAGGATACGTGGTGCAGGACAAGAAAATGGAGTCTTCAACTGTCCACAGGAGAATCGGACAAGCAACCGTGGCATTTGTTTCGCTCAAGTGGTGCCTATGGAAAAGGGCCAACATCTCCATTTAGACAAAAATACGCCTTTTCCGGACGCTGATCCTACCAATTCTCCAATACGGGTCAGAAACATGGACTCTACTGAAGCAAGACCTAAACAAGCTCGAGGTCTTCCAAATGTGATGCCTGCAGCAGATCCTTAGTATCTCTCTCCTTGACTGGATCCAAAATTAAACGATCCGAATACGATGCGACCACCAGCCAACGGTCGAGGAAGCGATCTAACTAAGAAAACTGAGATGGTTCGGGCACATCTGCAGAATGAGCATCACCAGGAAACTGTACCAGCTTCTCTGGTGAAAACATCCAACAGAGTGGAAAGTTCAAAGAGTAGCGCCCAAGAAGACATAGTCAAAACAAATTGAAAAAACCTGAAAAATTCACCCTCTGTGATGCCAAGGCCATTGCCATGGATCGAAAAGCATGGGAAAGCATTCTGAGCAAAGTCCGAAATCCAGTGACACCCACAGTAGCATATGGGTTCCGGAGGAAACCCTGTCCTATTGTTGACTTGGAATCAAAGAAAAATAATAATAAGAAAAAAGATGGTTGCAGAGATATGAACACAAACGCAAAGGTGCTTATTATAGCACCACCTAGTGTCTGACGGATGTGGGTCCCCGAGTGGTGAGGGGCATTTGGAACCATCCTGCCAAGCTTGGGATACAAACCTATCTACCTGATCTAGCTTCGAAATATGCCCACTGTTTTGCGATCTGAATGATGTCATTAAAGTAATGCATTAAAATACTGAAAGATGGGATTTTAAAACAAGCAACATGTGAGCGGTATTACTTATCTTTTATATCTTCTGGTTTTGATCTGATCGGATGATAGCAGGAAATTCAAGCATACAATCCATGGTAAATGTCCACGATTGTAATTAAACTCGACCATTTTATCCACAACAGCAATCATCCTTTGCTTGCATCATCATGTAAATTAAAATGTCTATTATGAATAAAATATTGATTATAAAACATATTTTATCAATCAGCATCGATGGTCTCCGCTAATCTGGTGAAACATCTGCATTGTTTGAGCCCACCAACGAGTCTCTCTGTGATTCACAGCCGGAGCAGTTAATCAAACCATATCAAAAAGCTCAATGGCCTCTCCATAATGTAAATTGGATATTTCAGAAAAAAAATCCAGCCACTGGATTGCTGGTCAAGATTTGATTGACAGGTCATGCAGCCATTGGTATGACGTTTTTATGGTTACAGGGGTTGGCCTTGCTCATTCCAGAAAAGTGATGTCATCCTAGTGTTTGTTTGGATACAGAACCTTAGGCCACCATTACGCTCTGAGCTTTCTTCTGTTTCTGATGACCAATCTGAGGTGAAATCGAACACTTTCGCTGCTTCTCTCAATAAATCTATGCAAAAACACTACAATCTAGCTAGATTTGAGTACTTTGGAATAAGTTCCACGCAGTTTTGAGGAGGAATAAATGCCAGTACAGGACTCAAAGCAGCTATAGGGCTAAAGCTAAATGCACTGGCACTTATCAGTGTGAATGAATTGGCTCTTTGAATCATTTATTATTTTATTTAGTAGTGTAAACAAAGTATTATATAATTTATGGCACAAAAATATTATATGTTTGTTAAAAATATGAATAAAGACTTCTGGAATAGAGGGCTGATGGAGTACATGCATTTGTCTCTCGCTCCCACATCTTTTAGTTTAACCTAAAGTTTTAACTCCATTTGCCACTATTTAAGTTCTGAATGGACAAATTGTCGCGGGTGCTACAATTGAATCTAAACACTTGAGGAGAAGACCTCGTCCTCCAGTTTTCTTCATGCAGCTCCTTGAAGATATTCTGTGAGAAGATATTCTATCCTCTCCACCAGGCATTTAGAGCTCTCATCAGTAACCAGTGACCAGGAAGAAAACCGAGGCCAGTCAACAACCGGCTTCACCGCTATCAGCAAATAGAGTTGAATATCCCGAAAAAGGCAAGCTGGTTTACCAAGGTAGCCCAGTCGCCATTTACGAGAATTACGCACCCTCAACGTGCTAAATACCAGCGCGTGATGGCTTGGGATTCAGACCAGCTTTGTTCTTCCTTGCAAGGCTTTCTATCAGGACCAAGGTAAGATGGAGGTAAGATGTTCTCTTCGGTGACAGAGCCCAAGGACTTTGCGGTGTCGGCCCATGTGGAGAGTGAGTCATTACACGACCAAAGCATACCCTATGCTAAACACAGATGGACAGCCTGTCGGCCGAGAAGAGCGGTCTAGTCTCACCACTCACCTTCTCTGGCTGCTAAATGGATATAACTTGGGGAACTATTAAAAAAAAAAAAATTTATTTTTATTTAAACCATTGGTTTGCACTCTTATCATCCAGGGAGTCAGAAACTATTACTGTACCAACCCCAGAAGGAAAAGGAGAGAACGGGGAAAAAAAATAATAATAATTTTTGTCGCAAATAATGTCTGCCTGAATGACTGAATATGCAGACATTGTTCGCACTAAAGACATTATGTTATTAGGTCTCATGAATGTTCCAATGAGGGGCTGCTTAATTATTAACCTCTAAAGCAATTTCACACGTGTCATTTTCCGCAACTCTTATATGTCCTTGTTGTGTATACATGGATACTGTACTTCACTGTTTTTTCCCTTGTAATACTGTACTATAAAAATCATTCTGATGCCTTACAGCCAGCAGTTTGCATGTGTATACTTAAATGCCTGTTATTTTTGTTTCCAAGCAATGTCTGCATGATTGACTGAACATGCAGACATGCTTACTTCACATATTAGACATTATGAGGCTATGCACCAGTGTGAGGGGCTGTTCAATTATTGGCTTCTTTATGCAACTTGGCACATAAGCCTATCAACACTTTCCCGTGTTATGGACCAGGTCATAAACATTCTTATTATACATCTTCTGGGACTGTAGTACACCAGTTTTCTTTAGGGTTCTTCCCTTTTGCACTTTTGTACTGTAAAATTACTGTTAATACAGAGAACCGAGATCCAGCAGGATAGGATTGTTAGCAGAAGTCGAGCCTAAGCACTCAGGAAAGTTGTTACAGTCGTATGCAAAAGTTTAGGCACCCCTGACAATTTCCATGATTTTCATTTATAAATAATTGGGTGTTTGGCTCAGAAATTTCATTTTGATCTATCAAATAACTGAAGGACACAGCAACATTTCAGTAGTAAAATGGTTTATTGGATGAACAGAAAATGTGCAATATGCATCAAAACCAAATTAGACAGGTGCATAAATTTGGGCACCCCAACAGAAATATCACATCAATATTTAGTGGAGCCTCCTTTAGCAGAAATAACAGCCTCTAGACACTTCCTATAGCCTGTAATGAATGTCTGGATTCTGCATGAAGGTATTTTGGACCATTTCTCCTTGCAAAACATCTCCAGTTCAGTTAGGTTTGATGGTTGCTGAGCATGGACAGCCCGCTTCAAATCACCCCACAGATTTTCAATGAGATTCTGGTCTGGGGAATGGGATGGCCATTCCAGAACATTGTACTTTTTCCTCTGCATAAATGCCAGAGTAGATTTTGAGCAGTGTTTTGGGTCATTGTCTTGTTGAAATATCCAGCCCCGGCGTAACTTCAACTTTGTGACTGATTCCTCTACATTATTCTCAAGTATCTGCTGATATTGAGTGGAATCCATGCGACCCTCAACTTTAACAAGATTCCCAGTACCGGCACTGTCCACATAGCCCCACAGCATGATGGAACCTCCACCAAATTTTACTGTGGGTAGCAAGTGTTTGTCTTGGAACGCTGTGTTCTTTTGCCGCCATGCATAACGCCCCTTATGACCAAATAACTCCATCTTTGTTTCATCAGTCCACAGCACCTTCTTCCAAAATGAGCTGGCTTGTCCAAATGTGCGTTTGCATACCTCAAGCGACTCGGTTTGTGGCGTGTGTGCAGAAAAGGCTTCTTCCGCATCACTCTCCCATACAGCTTCTCCTTGTGCAAAGTGCGCTGAATTGTTGAACGATGCACAGTGACACCAGCTGCAGCAAGATGATATTGTAGGTCATTGGAGGTGGTCTGTGGGCTGTTTTTGACCGCTCACACCATCCTTCGCCTTTGCCTCTCCGATATTTTACTTGGCCTGCCACTTCTGGCCTTAACAAGAACTGTGCCTGTGGTCTTCCATTTCCTCACTATGTTCCTCACAGTGGACACTGACAGCTTAAATCCCTGCGATAGCTTTTTGTAGCCTTCCCCTAAACCATAATGTTGAACAATCTTTGTTTTCAGGTCATTTGAGAGTTGTTTTGAGGCCCCCATCCCACCCACGATGTTTCAATTCCTCCACACAATCAGATAACGCTCATCAAGCATGGAGGGCTAGCTCCTCTAGATGGATCTCGAGGATCAGGTCATTGGCAGGTGAATTAATAACAGATCAGGCTGGAATTAACACAATCTTTTTAGACTATTATATTAAACTGTACACTTCTAAGAGCCCTCCATATACTACAAAAAGTTTTGATTCCCTCAGCTTGCTAATGTACCCCACAATTGACGAAAACTTTGCCAAGAGCTTTGGCAAACCAATTGCAGAATCAGAGATACACGAGGCGATAAAATCTATAGAGCTATAGAGTAATTTTCTGAATTTGAGTAAATGTAGTGGAATGAGTGAAAATGACAACAAGAAAGAAGTGTTTTTAATTATTATTTTGTTGTACATGTTTTTGGTGTCTTTTGATTAGCATGGTCTGAAGATAATCGGAGCAAAATTTTGTGAAAATGTGATTATCGCTGTGGGAGGAGATTGAAAAAGTAGGTTTTTAATTAAATTAATAATGGCCAACAAGAAGTTTGGCTAACCATGACAAATGTGGTATCGTTGAACTCGGATTGACCCAAGGAATCTATCAAGACCACTGTCATAACAATAGCCTAAAACTCTGAAAAGTTATTCGAATTTGTATATATTTTGTTATATACAGTCCTGAAACATCTTGTGTACATTTAGGGCATCATGCCAAAGACACATACAGAGTTCCGTAATGCTACGACAATGCGTTTGTAAAATACAGCATTTTACAACAAAATAAAAATGGCTGACACCCAAAAATCCCGACATAGACAAAATTTGTATCATTCGACACGGTATGCCACACATAATCTTAAGAGTCCAGTTTCAAGATTTTAAGACAAACCGTTCAGAAGTTATAAACAAAAATATACAGTTTGTATATCTCCTGACCCGTAGGTGGCATTACACCGCTGCAGGTCACCTCAGGGCATGATGGCTATGATACATACCAAGTTTCGTCACAATCCGTCAAAACATTGTGGAGATACAGCCTCAAACATGTAATTAGCATAAACATGAGTGAAACTTTGAACTGTTGGTGGCACTAGAGGGTTTGAGATAAAGACTCCAAATTTGCTATGGTATCACTTCAGACTGTCCTCTACCTGTGTGCAAAGATTTCCGCAATCAGTTCTATAGGCTGTCATAGGCAACGTATACAGAATAATAATAATAACAAATATAGCTGCAAGAAGCAATTAACAGGTTTCAAACCTTTAAGGTCCTGAAGTTCACATGCAACATATATTAAGTATTAACCAGTTGTTGAAGTGCCTTAATTTTGAGAAACATAAGTTGAGGTATCACACAGATACTCCAGAGAATCATTCTGCACTGGTTTGGTTCTGATTGGGCAAACGGCCTGGGACTAGTTCAAATAGCTGCTAAAAGATGATGTTGTTGATGGTAGCCATGTTTTTAAAGATATGCAACTGTCTGCATAGACCTTTTAGATGACATCTTGGACAAAGACACTGCATGCAAAATTTAGAGACATTTAAATATTTTTTAGGATTATAGCGCCACCAAGAGGCAAAGGTGTGCAAGGTTTTAAGGGTGTCCTCAGAATGAGCCCATACATATGATTACCAAACTTGGTAATATTTAAATCCGTTCGTTTTAGTAAAATAGCCACACCCACTACAAATGTTTTGGTGCACCGTTAGACGATAAATCAATTTCTAAATTCCTTTGCTAACTTTACATATTGGGACTCTGGTCAAATCTTTCTGAACTGATTCCGATCATACAAACGGCCAAAGAAGAATTAATTTAGAATTTCTTTTTCAAAAAATCCATAATAGCGGTAAAACAAAGGGGCAGAGCCAAAAACGGCCGTACCTTAAAAGATTCGCCATGACACAGGGAATCACAGGAAATAATATTCTTTCTAGCCCTTATGGCCCAAGAGTTATCACCCAAAATAAGATTTGTTTTGTTCCCTATAGCGATTGGCTGATTGAGCCAATTCAATGCGTATGGTGAGCCAGATGGAGTACTAACATCCTTGAAAGTTTCATGCAATACGGCTTCCAAAAATCTCCATAATTACTGTATGTATTTTCTCTGAAATGGCTAAATCTATTTAAATAGAATAAAAGGCATATTTCCCCAGTTAGATCTAATCACTTTCATTGATATGAACATTTATACATAATGATACATAGTAGTCTAATAAAAAGCATTATTTACCTTGATATATTTTGAATTCAAAATCTGTTTGTGAATGACCACGGTGTGCAAAAACGACTTCACTTAATTTATGGAACCCAGTAGAACATTGCATAATACTGAAATATTACTGTGGGACCCAGTCAAGTTGTTTATTCTAATATAATACTGAATTATCAATATTGTTTTGAGGATTAGATTCGTTTTATATACACAAGTAAAATATTTTCTGCTGTTTTTATTTCACCTTCACCTGGGGCTTTGATTTTGAAACTGGAAGTGCGGCAGTAGTGTGTGACATCTTATAATGTTCTTTACACGTGATGTTTAGATGCAAGTAAATCTGGGAGAGGGACTCTTCCTTCCATAGGGACACAAATAAACCAGCATGCGAGAGCGCGCTTGCATCTCAGAAACATTGCAAACATTGACAGCTCGAAATAAATTGCAGCCTTATTAAATTGATCTCAAAAATAATTTCAGAAAATATTTTATTCCACGATCTTCGGAACTTTGGCAAATAAGAGACTAGTTGTTCTCTGGTGCGGGTCGTTTTACACACGACCCCTGTGATTCCAGACCATGCTGTTGATGCAGTAAATACTGGAGATGTTTACAGCTGAATGTATCAACAGAGGAACATTTATATCACATTTTATTCATGTCAGCAAATACTGCATTATTCTGTGTTGTTGTGAATTTGACAAATACATTTTTTAACTGTGATGTTTTTATTTTGAGCATGAGTAACTTATGGTTAAAGGGTTAGTGCACCCAAAAATGAAAATGATCCCATAATTTAATTTACTAAGAGACTTTCTTTCAGCCAAACACAATCAGAGTTATATTAAAAATAATCCTGCTCTTCCAAGCTTTATAATGGGAGTGAATGGTACCTTAGATTTTGAAGCCCAAAATAGTGCATCCATCCATCAAAAAAGTTATCAATACGGCTCCAGGGGGTTAATAAAGGTTTTCTGAAGTAAAGCCATGTGTTCTTGTAAGAAAAATATCCATATTTACAACTTTATAAACTCTAATCACTGGCTTCCGGTAACGGCCGTCCGCGCGTTCACAAGAGAGTCCAGTTCTGATGTACGCATAGCGCAGTGTTGCCCAACCAGCGTGCCGTGAAAAATATCAACTAAATAAATGCATGAAAATGAAATTATTATAATAATAATTTCAGGGATCCAAACTGACCTTTTGAAACCATAATCGTTCACTTTTGTGATTGTGAAGAGCAATGATTAATGTGCAATAGTGAGTGATATTTATAGTGACTCGTCAGGTCAGCGCTGCAGAATACATTGAAGTCCATGAAGTGACGTCACACCAAAGTGTTTTTCCACACGCCTTTTTGAATGTCTCATAAACTCTTTTAATTAAATATTACCTTATCGTTTAGGATTATCAGAGACCCCAGTTATTGAACTCATTTAAATTCAACAAGAAACGAGTCCTTTTATTACTTTCTGCTATCAAAGCAACAGCAAACTTATTTTCTCTCTTCCAAATATATGTTTTCAATGTTTATTGTGAACACCTCCCGCCAAGAACAGCGTAACACAATGGCTTGTTCAAAAACAGAAGACGATGATAAAAACCAAAAACTCAGTCAGCTCTCTTTTTAGTTTCCTTTACATTGTGCGAAAGCATTGTGCGATTTAAGGCCTACATGGTTTACTGCGTCATAACAACAAAGTCATATATACTTGATAACTTTAGCAATTTTAGCACTCTAGAGTCAAGTTAACATGTATTATGTTAAGTATTGTGGCTGTACTTTTCAACAGTGTTCATGTTCTATGTATTTGACCTCACTAACAAAAAAGCAAGAGATCTGGGAAACTTCTTGCAAACTTGCCACAAACTTGCTATTTGTTATGTTCTCAATGCAAATGAGCTTACGATTTGTGGCAAATGTTTGCCAGGAGTTTGCAAATCTTCCCCAGTAGAAGTGAACCTGCAGCAAAACTTTGGTAACAACAGACAATTTGCCGCAACAGGCTAACACGTCTGTGGCAAACGTCTAACTACAATGAAGAATTTGCCAGAACTCTGGATTTATGTTAGGGCTGTTCCTTCCATTGTGTATGCCTATTAGCACACAATTGTGTTCTTAAGAAAAAGAACATTCTACCACAAATAAGTTGAACTTTTATTAAACCCGAAACATTCCTTGCAAAAATAAATATCTATGAATGTATGTCAAGTCTCAAAGCAGTCCTGGTTTTGAGTGCTTTCCTTTTCCAAAAGTTTAAACAAAATGCCAAATATGTTTGCATCATTTGCGGTTAAAACATATCTTTAGAATATTATATAAATTGTAATTGTTTTTTAATATGAAAGATAAATGGATTAAAGGATAAAGGGGTATCTGTGCAAGCAGCTTTATTAAATTAGGATGTAATGTGTGTGTGTGAACAGTGATTTGAGTAGGAATTGAGGTCAATGATGTCACTCACCACACTTGTGTCATGAACGGGCTCTACACTGTCAGCATGAGCAGTATCTGCACTTTCAGAGCTGATGTGAGTCGGTGTTTGAATCTCACTGACCACCTGAGCCTCCAGCTGAGCGATGCGTTGGTTCTCCTTCTGTAGACGCACCTGCGCCAGCTGAGCTTCCAGCAACCAGTGTTCCTTCTCCTGTTCCAGATGAGAGATCTTCATCTGACTCTGTACAACCTACAGGAGACACAGTCAACACACGAGACAGTGAGTGACAGTCGCCAAATACTAACCTTCACCTGACTCTAAACAACCTGCACAAGCAGATCCCAGACAACACATGAGAGAGAGGCAAACATAAATCACCAATGACCACTGCAGTATGTTGACCCATTTGTTTATCCAAACAAGGGCTCTGAACATTCAAGACAATGCCGAAACACTGCTTACTGAAAAATGCCGAAACTCTGTTAACCGACCATCATAGTGTAATGACTACGACTGAGTATTGCTAAACAGTTCATCACTATATCATAGCTGGACTGCAACTGAAACTGCAGCATATGTGTGAGACTTGCCACGCTCGTGAGAGAAAAAGTGTATCATCTCACAAAATGCTGGTTTTGATCGCACAGAGAAACATTGGTCTAAGAGTTTGTGAATATTTAGATAACCTGCTTCTTCAGTCTTGAAATGTTGGACATGACACAAATGTACACATAGATTAATACAAATATGGACAAAAAGTATCAATAAAATATTTTGAAAAGAAAGTATCGAGTACAATATATTGATATATGATCGTATCGGCACAGCCCTAGTCTTGATCAACCAGTTATTTTACACTGAAAATAGTTCTTTATGGCAGTCAAGACAGGCCTGTGTAAAAGCAGGCAGATCCTGGAATTTAAAGATATCTTGGTCGCTATAACATGGTGCTCTCTCTCGGTGGGGTGCGTGGCGAGGTGTGCGTGGATGCCGCGGAGAATAGTGCGAGCCGCCACGAGTGCTACGCGGTAACGTGCTCAACAAGCCACATGATAAGATGCGCAGGTTGACGTCTCAGATGCAGAGGGAACTGAGATTCATTCTACACCATTCTAAATGTCACTACGCCACCACGAGGACTTGGAGCGTGTCCCAAATTGGGGGAAAAAGGGGGAGGAGAAAAAAAGATATCGAAGAAAATGCTGAAACAAGAATTTCCACTTAAATCAAAATGGCAGCGTTATAGTGCAGGGACAAGAGGCTTCTCTCAATGCATTCCTACAAGACTGAAATAATTAAAAAGCAGGAACTGTCTAATGCCAGTCCTGTACCAGATTACCAAACATATCCAAATTCCTGGGCCCTTGTGTACAAATTTAAAACTAAAAGAATGAGTATACACAAAAGACAGATTTTCAGATTTATGAAACTGAATATATGCCAGAACCTGTGCAAAAGTCAAATTTACAAGTAAAATTTGTGTAAATATCAGCAAGTCCACCTGGTCGAGTAGATGGTGTAAAGACACTGACATAGCACTTGGAGTAAGTATCACTCTTAATAACTTCTGTTACTCATATCTTTGCATTTCTTCCTCCTCCCTCCTGCAGCACCATGTGCTTTCAACACGTTCCCACTGTCACTCACACCCACCACTCACGCTTCAGATCACAACGCAATAATAAAAACAAAAAACCTTTCTTTCTTCCTATCGGCCTTTGGAACTGCCAGTCAGCAGTAAACAAAGCTGACTTAATTACTGCCATTGCTAGCCAATCAGGTCTCAACATCCATCCTAACACTGACTGAGAACTGGATCCGACCAGAGGAAACAGCCACATCCTCTGCCCTCTCCACCAACTTCACATTCTCCCACACCCCTCGTCAGACTAGAAAGCAGTGTGGGAAAGGGTTACTTGTCTTCAATGCATGTACATTTATGCCTCTCTCCTCTTTATGTGACAAGAACTAATTTGAACCACATGCCATTACTATCACCTATCCTGTAAAAATCAAGTTTGCAGTTATAATTATCATCCCCCAGGCCAACTAGAACAATGTCTTGGAGGAACGGGATGTGCTACTATCCTCATACCCTTAGGAAGGCAGCCAACTTGTGGTTCTCTGTGACTTAAACATTTACCTGGACAAACTTCAAGCTACATACTTTCACACTTTGCTTGCCTTGTTTTACCTCAAACTGCAGCAACAAATCAGGTAGAAAGCTGGACCTCATCTATACACGTAACTGTACGACTGACACAGTTTTTTTTTTACACCACTCCACATCTCTGTTCACTTCATCCTTAGTTTTAACATACATCTGCCTCCTAGCCTCTTACACACACCTTAAGCCTCTTTCAGCTAAATCTCTGCTCTTTCTCACCCGTCTTTCCTCTTTGGTCTCATCCTCACTTCCGTCCCCCAACCAATTTTCCTCACTCGATGTCAATAATACTACCAACACTCTGCTACACTTTTACATCTTGACTTGACATCTGTCCCCTCTCCTCCAGGCCAGCCCACACTACACCTTCCAATCCATGACTATCTGATGTATGCAAGCATCGGTCCAAACTCAGGGCTGATGAAAGAAAATGGTGCAAATCAAAAGACCCAGCTGACCAGAGTAGGTATCAGAACCAGTCTGGCATCAGAAGAAGAGACTGCCATTCAATCTGTAAATAATGAGACTGGCGAGAGCATCATCCAAAATATCTGCATCCGATATGGATAACTAAGATATCCATCCTTTCTGTCATCCACCCTCTCGACAATCACGGCACCCACTCCTGTCCACTGGTTTGAGTTTTACCTCACAGGTAGGTCCTTCAGGGTGTCTTGGAAGAGAGCGGTGTCCAAGTCACAACAACTAGCTACCAGGGTACCTCAGGGTTTAGTGCTTGGTCCCCTTCTCTTCTCCATATACTTGCCATCAGAGTGCTCTTCCATTCAAGCACATTGCTTTCCCTTTCACAGTGCTATGCTGACGACACACAAATCTTAACTCAAAATCCAACCTGACAATCCTATGGTAGCTGCACTGATCTGCGCCTGCCTGGTAGACATCTCACATTGGATGAAAGAACATCAACTCCAATTCAACCTTGCTGTTCGAGCGACCCAGCAATACAACATAACATCACCATTTAGCTAGACTGGTCAAAGATTGCACCATCCAGGACAGCCAGAAATCTTGGGGTTGCGTTTGCCAATCAGTTAAACTTTAACACATTGCAAAGACAACCCAAACATGCATATCTGGTCATACAACATTAGAAAGATCAGACCTTTCCTATCGGAGCATCCTACAAAACTCTTTGTCCAAGCTCTTGTTATATCTAGACTGGACTTATGCAATGCTCTTCTGGCAGGACTTCCTGCATGTACAGTTAAACCTCCGCAGATGATCCAGAGTGTAGCGGCACGTTTGGAATTCAACAAGCCCAAGAGATTGCACATCAAGCCTCTTTTCATTGAACTTGTCTGGCTGCAAATGATTGCTTGCATAAAGTTCAAGGTATTGATACTCAAATGTAGAACAGCCTCTTAATCCATGCCCCCTATATTCACTCACTACTCCAACTCTGTGCCCTACAGAAGTTTGAGATAACCAAGTTAGTAGTGCCTCGTGACTGCCACCTCAAAAGCACAAAATCACATTCCCGGACTTTCATTCCAATGTTCTTTAATAGTCCATTCCGAAGTCCATCCAAGCAGCTGATTTTCTAGCTACTTTGAAAAAATATCTAAAGATTAATATATTCTGTGAGCCAATACTACTAATGCACTCTCTTATTTTTCTACTTAACAAATCTATTCTTTAACAACTCTCATCTTTCTCTCAACTTGTACTTCACTGAGAAATGTTAAACTTTGTATTGCATCACTTCTTATATTGCCTCCTTAAGACTAATTGCTTTTGCCGTTTTCCTTATTCACAAGTCGCTTTGGATAAAAGTGTCTGCTAAATGAACATGTAAAATCCTAGATGAAGATTGTGTGTGCTTGCTGGAAAGGTCCTGTCATTTATAGCAAAGGGACTTCAGCAGAGCCTGACCCTGCTGGAACAGCACTGCCATCTACAGCAGATGACTTCAGCAAATCCTGACCCTGCTGGAACAGTCCTGTCATCTACAGCAGAAGGATTTCAACAGAGCCTCACCGAGCTGGAACAATACTGTCATCTACAGAAGAAGGATTTCAACAGAGGGACTGCAACAGAGCCTGACCCTGCTGAAACAGTACTGCCATCTACACAGCAGAAGGATTTCAACAAAGCCTGACCCAGAAGGAACAGTACTGTTATCTACAGCAATGGATTTAAGCAAATCCTGACCCTGCTGGAACAGTACTGTCATCTAAAGCAGAATGATTTCAACAGAGCCTGTATGGTTACCAAAGATTTCAACAGAGCCTGACCCAGCAGGAACAGTACTGTCACCTACAGCAGAAGGATTTCAGCAGAGCCTGACCCAGCTGGAACAGTACTGTTACCAACAGCAGAAGGATTTCAACAGAGCCTAACCCAGCTGGAACAGTACTGCAATCTACCGCATAAGGATTTCAACAGAGGCTGACCCAGTGGGAACAGTACTGTTACCAACAGCAGACGTCTTCAACAGAGCCTGACCCTGCTGGAACAGTACCGTTACCTACAGTAGAAGGATTTCAAAAGAGCCTGACCCTGATGGAACAGTACTGTCATCTACAGAAGATGGATTCAACAGAACCTGACCCAGCTGGAACAGTACTGCAATCTATAGCAGAAGGAGTCTTAACCAGCTGGAACAGTACACAGCTATGCAAACGACACACAGATCTACTTAGCCCTATCACCTAACGATTACAGCCCCATTGACTCCCTGTGCCAATGCATTGATGAATTAAACAGTTGGATGTGCCAAAACTTTCTTCAGTTAAACAAAGACAAAACTGAAGTTATTGTGTTTGGAAACAAAGATGAAGTTCTCGAGGTGAATGCATACCTTGACGCTAGGGCTCAAACAACTAAAAATCAAGTCAGGAATCTTGGTGTGTCTCTAGAGTCAGACCTCAGTTTCAGTAGTCATGTCAAAGCAATAACTAAATCAGCATACTATCATCTGAAAAATATTGCACGAATTAGATGCTTTGTTTCTAGTCAAGACCTAGTGCATGCTTTCATCACCAGCAGGGTGGATTATTGTAATGAACTCCTCACTGGCCTTCCCAAAAAGACCATAAGACAGTTGCAGCTCATACAGAACGCTGCTGCCAGGATTCTGAGCAGAACCAGAAAATATGAACATATCACACCAGTCCTCAGGTCTTTACACTGGCTCCCAGTTACATTTAGGATTGATTTTAAAGTATTATTACTGGTATAGAAATCACTCAATGGGCTAGGACCTCAATATATTGCAGATATGCTCACTGAATATAAACCCAACAGATCACTCAGATCATTAGGATCACATCAGCTAGAAATACCAAGGGTTCATTCTAAGCAAGGAGAGTCTGCTTTTAGCTATTATGCCAGCCGCAGCTGGAACCAGCTTCCAGAAGAGATCAGATGTGCTCCTACATTAGTCACATTCAAATCCAGACTCAAAACACATCTGTTTAGCTGTGCATTTACTGAATGAGCACTGTGCCACTGTGTGTCCGACTGTTTGTACTGTATTTTATTTTATTCTAAACTGTTTCAATTATTCTTATTTTTTTATTCTTATTTTAATCTCTTCTATGTAAAGCATTTTGAATTACCATTGTGTATGAAATGTGCTATATAAATAAACTTGCCTTGCCTTGCCTACTGCCATCTAGAGCAGAAGGTTTTCAACAGAGCCTGACCCTGCTGAAACAGTACTGTCATGTACAGAAGATGGATTTCAACAGAGCCTGACCCAGTGGGAACAGTACTGCCATCTACAGCAGAAGGATTGCAACAGAGCCTGGCCCTGCAAGAACAGTACTGTCATCTACAGAAAAAGGATTTCAACAGAGCCTGACCCAGTGGGAACAGTACTGCCATCTACAGAAGAAGGATTTGAACAGAGCCTGACCCAGTGGGAACAGTACTGCCATCTACAGCAGAAGAATTGCAACAGAGCCTGGCCCTGCAAGAACAGTACTGTCATCTACAGAAAAAGGATTTCAACAGAGCCTTAACCAGCTAAGGATTTCAACAGAACCTGACCCTAATGGAACAGTACTGTCACCTACAGAAGAAGGATTTCAACAGAACCTGACCCTAATGGAACAGTACTGTCATCTACAGCAGAAGGATTTCAACAGAGCCTGACCCAGTGGGAACAGTACTGTTACCAACAACAGAAGGATTTCAACAGAGCTTTAACCAGCTGGAACAGTACTATTACCAACAGCAGACGTCTTCAACAGAGCCTGACCCTGCTGGAACAGTACTATTACCAACAGCAGACGTCTTCAACAGAGCCTGACCCTGCTGGAACAGTACTGTTACCAACAGCAGAAGGATTTCAACAGAGCCTGACCCTGCTGGAACAGTACTGTCATCTACAGAAGAAGGATTTCAACAGAGCCTGACCCTGCTGGAACAGTACTGTCATCTACAGAAGAAGGACTTCAACAGAGCCTGACCCTACTGGAACAGTACTGTCATCTACAGAAGAAGGATTTCAACAGAGCCTGACCCTGCTGAAACAGTACTGTCATCTACAGAAGAAGGATTTGAACAGAGCCTGACCCAGTGGGAACAGTACTGTTACCAACAGCAGACGTCTTCAACAGAGCCTGACCCTGCTGGAACAGTACTGTTACCAACAGCAGAAGGATTTCAACAGAGCCTGACCCTGCTGGAACAGTACTGTCATCTACAGAAGAAGGATTTCAACAGAGCCTGACCCTGCTGGAACAGTACTGTCATCTACAGAAGAAGGACTTCAACAGAGCCTGACCCTACTGGAACAGTACTGTCATCTACAGAAGAAGGATTTCAACAGAGCCTGACCCTGCTGAAACAGTACTGTCATCTACAGAAGAAGGATTTCAACAGAGCCTGACCCTCCTGGAACAGTACTGTCACCTACAGAAGAAGGATTTCAACAGAGCCTGACCCTGCTGGAACAGTACTGCCATCTACAGAAGAAGGATTTCAACAGGGCCTGACCCTGCTGGAACAGTACTGTCATCTACAGAAGAAGGATTTCAACAGAGCCTGACCCTCCTGGAACAGTACTGTCACCTACAGAAGAAGGATTTCAACAGAGCCTGACCCTGCTGGAACAGTACTGCCATCTACAGAAGAAGGATTTGAACAGAGCCTGACCCAGTGGGAACAGTACTGTTACCAACAGCAGAAGGATTGCAACAGAGCCTGGCCCTGCAAGAACAGTACTGTCATCTACAGAAAAAGGATTTCAACAGAGCCTTAACCAGCTAAGGATTTCAACAGAACCTGACCCTAATGGAACAGTACTGTCACCTACAGAAGAAGGATTTCAACAGAGCCGGACCCTGCTGGAACAGTACTGCCATCTACAGAAGAAGGATTTGAACAGAGTCTGACCCAGTGGGAACAGTACTGTTACCAACAGCAGAAGGATTTCAACAGAGCTTTAACCAGCTGGAACAGTACTGTTACCAACAGCAGACGTCTTCAACAGAGCCTGACCCTGCTGAAACAGTACTGTTAGCAACAGCAGATGACTTCAACAGAGCCGGACCCTGCTGAAACAGTACTGTCAACTACAGAAGAAGGATTTCAACAGAGCCTGACCCAGTGGGAACAGTACTGTTACCAACAGCAGAAGGATTTCAACAGAGCTTTAACCAGCTGGAACGGTACTGTTACCAACAGCAGAAGGATTTCAACAGAGCTTTAACCAGCTGGAACGGTACTGTTACCAACAGCAGACGTCTACAACAGAGCCTGACCCTGCTGGAACAGTACTGTCATCTACAGAAGAAGGATTTCAACAGAGACTGACCCAGTGGGAACAGTACAGTTACCAACAGCAGACGACTTCAACAGAGCCTGACCCTGCTGGAACAGTACTGTCATCAACAGCAGAGTTTTAGAGGTTGTGAATGACATTTATGGCATTTAATACTATTACAAAGTGTATTTAAGACTTATATCTCCAAATTAAGACTTAAAATAATTAAAAAGAACAAATTAAGACTTGTAGAAATCCTGTCCAGAGAGAGACTGACAAAGAGAGAAAAACAGAAAGACAACGAGAAAGAGGGTGAGATCAACAGATAGTGTATCATTGTTAGTTTGACTTACCTGTTGCATGAGTCCCTCTCTGCTCTCAGTAGAGCTGGTGAGAATGTGTTTGTTTGATAAAGCTTGTGTGTATGGCACAGTTTCTGATCTCATCTGAAACAGCAACAATAAGATTCAACATCACTGAGACACTTGCTTACAACTGCTCATATCTATGACACATGAGCACAGAAACATTAGGTCATTCAAATAAATAAATCATGTAAATAAAAGCAAGATGTCAATCAAAGACATTCAAACTTTATATTAACAGTAATTAATAATAGTAATCACAATTCTTCCACTAATCACAACAATTTTCCCACCACATAATTTAGACCATTAGTGTAACTTTAGAATGGTCACAGGTGTGAGTACATCAGCTGTTTTGCAACAGTTTTAAACATGAGTTGTCCAATCAGATTACAGTGCTGTAACTGCAAGTGTGAACGTGTGACCTTCCTGATGGCGCTCAAGTATTTGGCGGCAAGTCTCTTGTTTGCGATCATTGTGTCGGCCTGCAGCGGGTTCACAACGTCTCCACGACGACTGTAACCGGGACACGACGTAAAGAAGTCCAGGTTGCTGCTGAAGAAGGTAGCTATCTGCACAAAATATAATAATCACGTTTGGACACACCTGCTCATCCTGTATCAAGACTATTATGATTATTAAAATTACCAACTAAAAAAGGGGAATTATGCAGCACTAAAAAAATTTACATTTCTTCTATTATTGTCTTTCTACATTTTTCAAAGTCTTCCCCATTTTGTGTAGATATCATCTCTGCACTCTGGGTATTCTCTCAAGCTTCATGAGGCCCTGGGATGCTTTGTAAGCAGCAATTCATTTAAAAATATTTGGGGTGTGTGTGTGTGAGAAGACCTTGCTGCAACTGTTTGTGAGTGAAGCCAGTGACGACAGCAAACACTCGTTTGTGGTGCAAAACTTCTGTGTGACAGTGGGCAGCTCCTGCTCCAGAGAAACCTTCTGACTGTAGTTCTTAGACAACTCTGAGCACAAGAGACAGACAAGAGGCAAGAAAAACTGGTGCCGATTCATTCAGGTGAATCTGATCTATGACATCATCACTGCAGTGAGCATGTCTTACCTCTGGTGATGTCGTGCAGGCCATGTAAACATGCACTCATCTGCGTGAAGACTGCGCTAGCACTGCTGTGACACATGGCATCCAAGCGCAGACCTACAGGCAGAAAAAAAAAGGATAAATCAAGCACACGTAACGATCTGCAGCACATACGCATCATGTGACATGATACTTACTGGGTACAGCCAATAGATTGATGTATGACCTGAGTTTTTCAAACACTGCCGTCAGTTTGTGCATGTCATTCTGTAACTCACGGTTCTTAGACGTCAGCGCTGACGTGCAGAGAGGTGCGTCGCATTCCTCTTCTAAACTGCACAAACAAACACAAACAACCTTTTTTTCACAGATTGTGACAGATAAGTGCAATTATTTATGATACCAGCCATGACACAATGACATATGATATATCACTTTTAGTGACAACTAAAAACTGAATTGTGCACGTGTACAAGGCGTGAAGATGAAGGATATCAGACCGATCTGTCAGCATTAAAATGATATATTCTGCCAAACAAGCTGATGAAGCAGATGTGATCTGAAGTGTTTAATATGAATTTATCATTTGTGAAGACTGGTTTTAGGAACTTGATCATGACTTTGTGAGAGCCGTTTTATCAAATGTGTCACATGTGTCAATTAATTTCACATGAATACACCGTTTTCACGCTCAGACCTTTTGAACTGGTATGGAAGGATCTTGTGCAGGAAGCTGCTGTAGGCCGAGAAAGATCTGGAGAAGTCTTGCAGTTTTCCCACCGTTTCCTTCACACAGAAAACACAAAATGTGTGATGTCACGTCGAACATGAATGTGTGCTGGTGATGACAGTGTCGTGTCTCTCACCAGCATTGTGATGGTGTCTTCTGTGATGCTCTGATGTAACTGCAGTAATGCCTCCTCAAGCGGACGCAGATATGATGCGTTCTCATGCAGATACTGACTGAACTACAGACAACAGACACAATCCAAAAATCAAAAAGGACAATATTTGTCATTTCAACAAGAGGCTGGTGAAAGAAGGTGCTGAATCTTTATTTTATTGATGTTTCCTATGAGGTTTGCAATTACTGCAACCATGTTACTAAATCTAGTCCATGCCTGAATAAATCCCAGTTTGTGTGACTGTTTAGAGCAATAAACAAGATGTACAAGATATAGGGCTGCTCGATTATGGCAAAAATCATAATCATGACTATTTATTGAGATCTTGATTATTTAACACGATTGCTCATTGACTTCATCGTGGATTTACTGAACTTCTACTTGAACTTGAAATGTAAACTGCACCGTGTAGGGGAGGAGACTATTGTCACATGATAATTATTGTGACTCCATCACCATCATTTACTGCAGGGTTGGTCACATTTCTATGGAATGATAAAGGCTATATTTACATTATCACAATACTGCAACTTCAGTTGTTGGTAGTGGAATTTGATGAATCTCAATACCATCTTCAAAACCACCACAAAAAATGACAGTTACCAGTGCTCCAGTCTGTGACTAAAATGGTCACAAATGCGACCAAAAATCATTTATTGCAACTATCATTTAAAATCTAATCGCCACTGTTGACAGTCGGGCGAGACATCTTTATAGCGCTCACTCGTGTGTCTCGCGCTGCTTTACACCCGTTCTGCTGTGATGACGACAGGGATGGACGGATCAATTCTTCTGATACTGATGTGGTATCAAGAACATTGATCCTCATATAAATATATCGATTCTGAAGAAATATAGATTTCTTTTAACTAGTGATCTTATTATTTAGATAACATGAATATTAAGTGGATTTGTTTTATTAGTGAATCGTTGCATGGCACTGGAACTCAGAAATGCTGAAATACACCAGCAGACAGACAGCGATCACACTTTCAGTGTCTACCTGATTTCAAAACAGCATCTGGAGTTATTCACACCTAGACATGACATGTGTTATATTGAGCTTGTGAGACCATTTTTACAGGTTTATTTCAATTCAGACTTGATAAAACATTGATAATGATCTTTAATAAATGATACTTATATGAAAATGTACCATGGATTAATTGTAGTAATTTTGTATTAACCATGACTGTAGTAACTATGCCTTTGTTAGTTTTTTATACAATTGACCATGATTTTACTACAGCATTACTGGAGTATCCATATGGTAACTTGGTTTCAGTAATAATAATCATATAATAATCATATGGTTCATTTTGAGGTTTTATATATGGCTTATACTAGATTTTAAAAGGTAAACAAGGCATTCTCATAATTTTCTGTTTAGGGCATAAATATATATATATAAAAAATGAAGTAATAATAAAGTTACTCATTTTGTCCAAAGAATTCGTAAAAATTGAATTTAATAGAGGTATCGATATGGCAATATTGGCCTAAAAGTACTTGTATCAGATCGAAAATAAAATAAATGGTATCGCCCATCCCTAGATGACGAGCTCACTGCTGCACTGCTCGCAACAACAAACCCAGTGCAAGAGAACCTTCTACATGAATCACCCGAAAAGAACTGAGGGTTTGAATTCAGGAGCTAAGGTTAGTTTGAATCAGATTCACTTTCTCAGCGAATCAGCCGTCAGTGATCCGTTAGAGTTCCATGTACATTTTCGGGCTTATTTATAATTAAAAGTCCAGTAGTGTGCACCACTTTTTTCTTCTTCTACTAATGACTGATTGGGACTGGAGTAGCACAATAAACTGCATTTGGGATTTCATTCAATTTGCACTCTTGTAGTCTCTGTGTCATCCGGTAACAGTAAAGCAGATTAAGGCAATATTTTAACACACACGCACATTTTTGACACTTAGGACAATTGAGGGACTTGTACACAACTATTACACAAGGTGTAAACGTTCATTGACGCTCAAGAAGGCAACACACTACTATATGCATAATGTAGATTCAGAAGAGCAGTAGTAAATAAAAAAATATTTGATCGCTTATATTTGTATAGATTATGAAAGGGGTTTGAACATTTGAGGCAAGAGGGAATCCAAAATTATCTTCTCAATATATACTGTTTATTAAACCTCAGATGAATGGGTTATCAGCCCATTAATAGTCTAAATATTGTCTTCCTTTTCTTCAGCTTTCTATATAAATAGAGCAATTCTGTGATTTGGCAACTAAAAACAGCCTTAATGTTGGCTGCTTAATGTTTCAGTTAAAGAGTCAATGGCTCCAAACTATTTTTTTTAGTCTGGAGACCTGCTAACTAATATGTTAATTGTGGAAGAATGGTTTAAAGTTCTTAATCATTGTGCGTCAATTTCAAAAAGTTACTCAGAGGTCCTTAGAGGACGAAAATGTCCACGTCAAAAAACTGTCATATTAATATTATACATTCATATTATTTTGGAAAACAAGCCAAAAATATGTTTTGTTGCGGTGTATAATGGGCTAAGACATCGCTTCCATCCATCTTTATCTTTCTCTTCTTATTAGAGCTGCGTATCGTCGATTTTCTTCATAAGAAACACTCAGTTAATGTGACATATATTATGATTCACTATCACGTTATAATCGAGCTGCAGCAAGCGTGCACTAGTGAAGAGCGTCCCAGACTGTGCATCAGCCGAGAGAAGATTCAATCTAATAAAAAAAAAAAAAAATCACTAGAATGGGTAACAGGGTTGTATATTTAGTCTTAATATACTTTAGTAGAGGCAAAATTGTTATTTTTTTTGTCAAACTAAGCTAATAACGGCCAAGACCACCGAGATGGGACAGTCCAAAAACACTTTTTAAGAGGGGTGTAAATAGTTTTCAGACCATTTGTGCCATTATTGTGCTACAATAATAGGATACGGATATGTACCCTATTCAGGGATAGTTGCATAAATACATGAATAATCCTCCAAACCAGTGAAGACTGATGTGAGAATGACAGAAACACATTAAGATCACAAGAGGAAATCCCAGCGCTGTGTTTGTACCTTCTGGTTTACAGGTGAGATGGCTTCAATGGACGAGTCGAGCGGGTAAATGTGCACTCTCTGTTCAGTGTATGAGTGAAAGTTGAGCAGAGCAGACACCAGATCCTGAACAAACCCCACAGCTTGAGCCGCTACATCACGAGCTTTCAGCTGCACACAGCACAACAGCACGTTCAATAAAAGCATCTGATCAGATGTTAACAGATGTGTGGATTACATGTTATGTAAAACAATGATATCAGGCCATAATGAAGAAAAGTGAAAATTAAAAGAAGAAATGGACAGAAAAGCAGCCTACAAGGGCCGGATTCATGAAAATGTCCTTAAGAAAAAAATTTAGTTCTTAGGATAAATTATAAGAAGTTCGTAAGAATGTTCCCAAGTAGAATTCTTGAAAAATACATTTTCAAATATTTTCTTAAGAATAAAAAGACAGGCTTTGACATTGTCTGATCAGCCTGCTCGTGAGAGCCTACAACAAATTCAATACTTCAACACTGGTAAATTGCAATGCTAAATGTATCTACTAATCTTTTTTAAAGTAGTAAGAACCTCGCGATCATTTCTTTGAACGTATGAGATGTGTTAGACATTATGACATTAACAGTCAACCATTGCTAACCATTTGATAACTTTTCATTTGACATGGAGGAAAAGAAAAGAAACAAAAACTTCAGTAGACAAGAGCTTGATGCTATTGTTGAGGAAATGACTGCAAGGAAAACGTTCTCATTGGGAAGATTGATATCACGTCTAAAATCAAATTTCTATGTAAAAAGCCTATTGCGACTTAACACTGTAAATTCATTAAACATCTTACCTTTTAGGATTTAAGACAACTGTGAGGTTGTCCTAACTTAAAGATCTTATTTACGATGATTTTTACTAACATTTGTTTCGAGAATTGAATGTTGCTTTCTTTTTTTTTTTTTTAAGAATATTCTGAACTTTTTTCTTAAGTTAGAAATGAAATCACATTATTCTCCCTGTTTCAGCTGTGGAAGATCTTTATTTTCTTAATTATAGACCAAGTGAAGAGCCACAAGAACAGCCACAGATCCGGCCATCAGGGACATCTGAAGACCCCAGGAACATCTCTGACGGCATGTCCAGGTGCAAGTAGCTTTAAAAGAGTACTAATAGTACATCTAATAATCATATGCTGAACACATTACATTGTCAATTGAGAGTATGTTCTATTTTACGTTCTCATTTCAGAGTTTCACCCCGTGTACTTATGAAAAGAGACATTTTGCATTCCAAGGCACACAGAGGGTATGATGGTGTTTTATATTGGCGGTTCAAAGTGGTCTGCTGATAGGTCAGTTTTAATGTATCTGGTCACATGATCAAGGAAAGAATAAAAGGATTGTAAATTGTGCTCCGTTCTTTCTCTTCCTCTCATTTTCACCACCTCACATTTACTATAGCCTCTACTCTTGGGCAACTGGGTTAATGTCACAGTGTCAAATATTTCAGCTTTTAAGTGCAACATCAGGTTATAACAAGTGTGTAATGCTCTGCTCGTGCCAGTGCTGCAAACACTGCTTCTGTCAGTCACAACAGAACACTATATGACCAGAAACTCACCTGATGTCTTCTGTTATGTAGAGGAACATTCAGACTGTTATAATCACTCAACTCTACAAGACAAAAACAATCATCATTACAGTCAAACTATCAGATGGAGACAGCCACTGAAAATCACTTAATAACTTTCAGTCATGCACTGCTGCAATCATCACACCAATATCCTTCATATTATAACTGCCATTCATTATGATCAATAAAGTTTACATTCAAATACTTATTTTAGGGATAAACTTCATGACAAGTCAGCTACACATTCTAAACAAACTCTATTCCTGAATCATTTCATTGTGTTTCAAACATCAGTAAATCAAATTATACACAGAACTTCAGCAACAGACTTGTGTGATTAATTACAATAAAAAATAAAAAAAAAACAAGTCAAATAAAAATTATAATCCAACATTTTGATGTAAAATAAGTAGGCCTAAAGAAACTGCTATAATTGAGATTTTTTTGATTCGCTAATTCTAAAAGATGTTATTGTTATCTTCATTATTTAATCGTTTAATTGAGCAGCCCTAGAGTGTGTGTGTGTGTGTGTGTGTGTGTGTGTGAGAGAGAGAGTGAGCCCCTCGGGGCTCCTCCAGAAACAACAAAAAGTCGCTATGGATGGCTACGTGGAATGGTCGAACACTCACAGCAGAGGAGAGGCTGCCACTCCTCTGTCGGGAGCTGGACCGGTACTGCCTGGATCTCTGTGGTGTTGAGGAGGTCTGGTGGACCGGCTCTGGCTCCTGCCACTATGAGGGGAGGACTGTCCTCTACTCGGGGCAGGAGACTGCCAAACAACAGGGAGTGGCTCTTCTTCTGAACAAAAGAATGAAGGGAGCGTGGCGGTGAGGTGTGGGAAGCTGTGAGTCCTAGGTTACTTTGGGTTCGCCTTCCCATCAACCAGAGGCGAGGAGTGGTGGTCGTGGTTACTTATGCCCCGACCGAAGATGAACGTCCGTGGAAGGATGCGGGAAAGGCCGATGAGTCAGATGCCTTCTATGACCTCCTGTCATAGGTGCTGGCTAAAGTGGCCTCTCGGGATAGAATCATAATGTTGGTCAGGATGCTAGCACCTGGTCAGGAGTGATTGGAAGACATGGCCCAGACCAGCTCAATAACAACGGTAGGAGGCTACTAGATTTTTGTGCAGCCCATGGGCTTGTAATTACCAACACACTGTTCCAGCATCGGTGCATCCACACAACATCATGGATGCATGCCGGGTCCAAGCAAGAACATCTGCTGGACTACATGGTGATGGAACAGCGGATGCTTGCCCATGTCCTTGACACCAGGACCTACCGCGGAGCTGATCTGCCCACTGACCATCGACTTGTCATCTGTAAGATGCACCTGCCATTCTTCCACTCCGGTGGTGGGTGTAAACCCAGGACCCCTTTCATACCCATAGTGGCCTGGTCTAGGCTAGCTGATGAAAGTTGCAGGCAAGAATTTCAGCACCGCTTGCATCTGGGGTTGGCATCATCCCCCACTCCTCCGGATGTTGAGGCGAAATGGGTGAGGTTTAGGACTGTGGCTCATGTAACTGCAATGGCAGTTTTGGGCACACAGTCCAGACCTCCTCAGAGACCCTGGCTGACGGAGGAGGTGTTCAGGCTGGCAGAGAAAAAGCGACAGGCCCACTCTCATCGTCTACAGCATCCCACGTCAGAGAATGAGGAGGCTTACCGCAGCCTTCGGTCGGAGGTTCGGAGAGCCGTGAGGCACTGCAAGGATGGTTGGTGGTCACGGGTTGCTGAGGAGATGGAGTCTGCCTCAATAGCCCATGATTACAAATCGCTCTTTAATTCTATCAAAAAAGTTACTTGCAGCGCCACACCTATTACCATCATTAGGGGAAAGAACGGTGATCTCCGACCCCCAGGAACAGGTTTGCAGATTTTCTGAGCATTTCTGTGAGGTCCTGGGGGAGGGGCAGCCCCTCAGACAAAGTGGGGATGACCCTGCTGGGGCTGCGGTGCCTCAAATATTGGAGGAAGAAGTCACTCCCTGTGGGTGGCTGGCTGAGTTGCCATCTTTGGAGGAAGTACTGAGGGCTATCCGGAGCCTGAGACCAGGAAAGGCACCGGGCAGAGATGTCTCCCAAGCGAAATGCTGAGGAAGGGTGCCGTTTGTGCACAGACTGCCCTACATGACATCATAACAACAATCTGGACCACTGGGTGGGATCCGCAGGATTGGAAGGATGCCCTGGTGGTCCCTCTCTTTAAAAAGGGGGACCGCACAGATTGTAACAACTAATGGTGCATCTCGCTCCTCAGTGTGCCGGGAAAGGTCCTGGCAAGGCTTATTCAACATCGCCTTGCCAGGCACGCTGAGGAGAGGCTTGCGGATCCCCAGTGTGGTTTCAGGAAAGGGCGGTCTTGCACAGATGCCATATTCTCTTTCCTTCTGCTACAGCAGAGGTGCAGGGAATTCCAGCAAGACCTACATCTCTGCTTAATTGACCTGGTCAAGGCCTATGATACTCTGGGCTCCGGGTTGTTCTTCGTGCTTTCGGAGTCCCAGACCCACTGCTCGCGATCGTTAAGGACCTTCATGATCACGAGCAGGCCTGGGTAAAACTACGTGGTCGGGAGTCAGAGCCATTCCCTGTTCAACTTGAAGTGCAACAGGGATGTCCTCTGGCTCTCACATTATTTAATATCTATTTCGACCACGTGGTTTGTGAAGCCTTCAATGGCTGTACCGGAGGAATTTCCATCTGGTACAAATATAATGGGAGGTTGATTGAATGCTGGTGATTGCTGCTCACTCAGAGGAGGAGTTGGGGGGGCACTGCTGATGAACCTGGAGCTTGCCACTAAGAGATGGGGCCTTACCATCAGCCCAACCAAAATTAAGCACCTGCCTGGGTATTATGTACTATCGGACACTCCACCCCCACAGCTCCCAATTGGTGATGGGGCAGTTGTGGAGAGAGTGGAGTGTTTTTCACACCTGGGCAGAGTGCTTATGACCAGCTCCGGTTTGACAGCAGAGGTCTCACTCCGAATCAGTCGAGCGGCATTATCTTTTCATCGGCTGCGTAACGCTGTGTGGAAGCTACCCGGTTTGTCGCTCGGCATGAAGCTTCAGGTATTCTCGGCCACGGTCATTCCCTCCCTTCTCTATGCTTGCGAAACGTGGACCCCCCTAACGGAACATCTTCGCCAGTTAGAAACATTTAGGCTGGCCTGCCTAAGATCCATCCTGGGTTTAACGAGGCTGGATTGTATGAGGAGTACCGGTAAGCTCCTCCGGCAGGCAAGGTTGTGTTGGCTGGGTCATGTAGCCCGCATGCCTAAACAGTTTTGTTCGGCCGGATAGAGGGGGCTAAGCGGGCACGGCACGGGCTGGAGAACAGATGGAGTGATGTGGTACAGGAGGATGTGGAGCTGAGTGGACTTGCCTATAACTGGTACCAGCGATGTCAAGATCGGCCTCTTTGGAGGAGGCTTGTGAAGCACACTACTGGCCAGTTGGAGACAGTCGCCCTCCAACAACAACGGAGGGCAGAGGAGCGACGCTCGCAACAACGAGCAGAGCGCCGGGTGGCTAAAGCACAGCGAGTTGGCACAGTAGGGGGCACAGGTGGTGCATCAGCCAGTCATCTCAGTCAGTCAACCCGTGTCACCTGTTGGATCTGTCCTGTGACCTCCTGCCAGCGGGCGTTCGACCCTTCACGTGGCCTTAACGTGCACATAGTCTGGCACAAGCATCATGACGACGTCACTGCCACTTAGCAAATAGCGGTTGTTGTTGTTGGTGTGTGTGTGTGTGGTATACACGGGTGTCACTGACAGGTGTGTGTGTGTGTGGTATTCACGGATGTCATTGACAGGTGTGTGTGGTATTTACGAGTGTCACTGACAGGTGTGTGTGTGGTATTTACGGGTGTCACTGACAGGTGTGTGTGTGTGTGGTATTCACGGGTGTCCCTGACAGATGTGTGTGTGTGTGGCATTCACGGGTGTCACTGACAGGTGTGTGTGTGTGTGGCATTCACGGGTGTCACTGACAGGTGTGTGTGTGTGTGTGTGTGTGTGTGTGTGTGGTATTCACGGATGTCATTGACAGGTGTGTGTGTGGTATACACGGGTGTCACTGACAGGTGTAGGTGTGTGTGTGTGGTATTCACGGATGTCATTGACAGGTGTGTGTGTGGTATTCACGGGTGTCCCTGACAGGGGTGTGTGTGTGGTATACACGGGTGTCACTGACAGGTGTGTGTGTGTGTGTGTGTGGTATTTAGGGATATCATTGACAGGTGTGTGTGTGGTATTCACGGGTGTCCCTGACAGGTGTGTGTGTGGTATTCACGGGTGTCCCTGACAGGTGTGTGTGTGTGTGGTATTCACGGGTGTCCCTGACAGGTGTGTGTGTGTGGTATACACGGGTGTCCCTGACAGGTGTGTGTGTGTGTGGTATACACGGGTGTCACTGACAGGTGTGTGTGTGTGGTATTCACGGGTGTCCCTGACAGGTGTGTGTGTGTGTGTGGTATTCACGGGTGTCCCTGACAGGTGTGTGTGTGTGGTATACACGGGTGTCCCTGACAGGTGTGTGTGTGTGTGGTATTCACGGGTGTCCCTGACAGGTGTGTGTGTGTGGTATACACGGGTGTCCCTGACAGGTGTGTGTGTGTGGTATTCACGGGTGTCCCTGACAGGTGTGTGTGTGTGGTATTCACGGGTGTCCCTGACAGGTGTGTGTGTGTGTGGTATTCACGGGTGTCCCTGACAGGTGTGTGTGTGTGTGGTATACACGGGTGTCCCTGACAGGTGTGTGTGTGTGGTATTCACGGGTGTCCCTGACAGGTGTGTGTGTGTGGTATTCACGGGTGTCCCTGACAGGTGTGTGTGTGTGTGTGTGTGTGTGTGTGTGTGTGTGTGTGTGTGTGTGTGAGATGTGTATGTGGTACTCACGGGTGTCATTGAAGGGCACTTTCTCCAGTATCACACTGCTGCTTTGTTTCAACTGACTGCTCACTTCACTCTGATATTTCCTCAACTGCTGCTGACTGACAATATAAAACACACAATATCAAAATATGACTCATTATGAGCAAAGCAACATGTTCGTTATCTCTCATTAGTATATAGAAATGCATGTGTGTATTAGTTGTGAATGATGAAGATGAGATGTGAATGGTTACCACTCATCAGTTCTGACTCTGCAGTCTTTGGCTTCTCGTTCCAGACTCTGAGCTTTGACCTGACATATCATCATTGAACAGACAACACAAGATCATGAACACATGAACAACATGAATCATATCTGAAGAGATGAGTGGATTTCATCGGTCTGACCTCTAGTTGGGCTTTGTCGCTGTGGAGTTTGTCGATGGTGTCCATGTATTTGCTGGTGAGGGCATCTACAAGAGCCTGATGCTGTTCAGATTCTTTCTCCAGCTCATCCAGTCGAGCTCTCAGCTGAGCTTCCTGTCGTCGGTACTGCTCGTCCGCTTCATAGAACTGAACACATAACAATCTTTTATGATAGCACACACACAAGCATGTGCTAAACTTACTGAGAAAAAAAAGATAAAGCTAAATCTACAACTTCTATTGAAACCGTTTTGCATACTCATGTTTTCTGAAACTTGGTTAAACTCCTGCTAACGTCAGCTAATCTAACAGCAAAACTTGTGGATCATTGTAACTACATGTGATGTCATCTGTTGTCATATTGATCAAAGCAGATGAGAGCAATGATGACTTTAAGAAAGAAGAGTTGTGGGCAGCTCAAACTACATTTTTACCTTAGGCAAATGAGTCCGAACAAAACCTTGATGGATAATTCCAATCGATGTCCATCATTTTGACAAAGAAAGAAAATGTGCGGCTACATTCTCTCTCCCGGTGTGTTTGTGTGATCATTTTTATATATATTGACATATCTATCATTTAAAATAATACAAATATATATATCTATATATCTATATATATATATATATATATATATATATATATATATATATATATGTGTGTGTGTAGGTATATATTCCTCTATAATATATTTCCAGTCAAATTTAATACATTTAATACATTGAGGCTGTGTTAAGTATGACAGATAAATCCGTTTAGTTTACTGCTAAAGTACATTTGGGCTGCATCCAAAACCAGGAAAATGCTCCTCCGGAAGCTGTATATGGAGGAGGGAACGCACAAAGGCATGTCCAAATCCAATGTTCGCTTCACATCCTGTCTACTGAGATACCTTCATCTCACTGATTTTTGAAGGCACCGTAGATGTATCCTTCAGTACCTATGAAATCCCTGTGCTCGTGGATCCACGACAGTAGAGCTGAAGACAAAAAATTATGGCAGCCGAAGAGACATTTGATATCAATTAGTGTATAAAATGTACATTTTTCACTTTTTCCACCTTTTGATTCCATTTCTAGTGAGAAATTAGTATTGCAGTTCTAAAATACGCACTTGGTTATCGTCAAAACTCTCTCGATTTTGTTCTAGATTATTTGACCATTCAGTCCAACCGAACCTCAGTGAAGCAAACGCATTACCTTTAGTGGACACCAGATGGTTCATGAGTTACTGGTATCCTAGCAACGATGTGATGTTATGCTGCCTCAGTAGCCTGTCTGAAACCAGTTTCTGGAGGTACCTTCAATCACAAACACTGTCTGTCGAGTCATTGAGTGATGGCCAGCAAGGCAAAAAGACTGATCCAGTACCTTTGGCTTCAGACGCAGCCTAGGTCCACTTTATCTTTACAAGGAAGGAGATTGTGTTTTGGACAAGTGTTAGTGCACCGTCTAGTGGCAGATGGCTGTATAGACCAGGGGTCGGCAACCTATGGCACACGTGCCAGCATTGGCAGCAGCCACGAGAGAAGATTATACTATTTAATACATTTAAATTCCGCACCTGCATTTCAATCTACATCTTGATGTAATCCTTCCTCATGATCACACAGTGTGATTTCATCAGATGAATGGGAGACTAAACAAAAAGTTAAAATGTGACTATTCCCAACAGACTTGTGCAGCGCGTGCAAGCCATTCACACACCACGAGCCGACAGCGCTTCACTTTCTGTTAAATGCATGAGTAAATGCGCCCGGTTTGCTTCAGTCAGGCTGCATGGATGACAGCCAACATTCTGTGTTTCATTTGTTTCTTAATGCATTCAGAACAACACGTGATCATTGACTCAAATCTTGAGTCTCTTCAAAATATAAATTAAACCTGGATATAAAGTTAGGGTTTTGCAGGTGCGATTCACCGAAAAGGGCAAAATAGTTGATCGACTTGTGAGTCCCGTCACACTTTAAAGAGCCCATATATGCTTACAAGGACACTGTTGATTCTTGTGAACCAAAGCATCAAGTAAAAGACACATAATGCATCAAAGTTAGACATCTTTTGCTGGAATGGGCGTAGCCGAACTTTTTTCGCCCGAGATATTAATAGAGAACAGAGGCTTACTCCCAGTTGGACATTAGCGGCGGTATTAGAGAGCTAGTGAGCAAGTTATCCGTGGACTATCATGGATAGCAGCCGTAACATTCCAGCTTGTAATTAGAAGTAAACCTCCTCACTTTACCACTTATAAAGACTCTTGAGATCGACCATTTTGTTACACAGTTTTCGGGAAAAAACGTCCCACAGCTGAATAGTAAACCCTTACCAAAACAATAACATTACATAGCAAGTAAGCCGAGCACTAGCGTGGATTGCAGACGTAAAATTACTGTTTGTAAAAATAAATCCATCTCCACACTTGATCACTATTCATGATAGTAAGAACGATAAACAATCTGAATAATTCGACACAATTGTAGGTAAACGTGGGCCCACAGCTGATTTTTTCAACACAATAACATTAGCTAGCAGGTTAGCAGAGGCCTACAGCTGTGCACTGGGTGTACATTGTAGCTACAAAAAACTCTGCATATGAACTCTCGGTAGCAGATAAATCCACAAATAATCAAACATACTTACAGGTTGTGATCCTAAATTGCCAGATAGTCCCAACAAAGTGGGAACTGCACCATCTTTCAGGAGTAACCCTCTTGAAAATCCGGCATTGGTTGTGGTTGTGCTGCTGATGAATAGTGTTAAAAACACATTTTAACCAATGATTAAATTCATCTGCCTTTGGAAGTCGAAACAAAGAGGTCTTGCTTTTTCAGTGAAGACAACAGTGTCTTCTCGACATGGCGACAACGCTAACCCAACTCATCCTGGCCTCGGCTGTAACTACGTTTGTTTGAGGGCGAGCCAAACTAGGCCTTAGGCATTATGAATAAGTGATGCAGAAACTTTACAGAAGAAATGTCTGGAATATAAATAGCCTGTTTTGTGTAGTTCTTGAGTAGTGTTGTCTGTGGGAGAGAGTAACTCACTTTTGTGTGGACTTTGTGCTTTGCAGGTGTTTTACATGCACAAACAGCTATATTACACACTAAAAGAAAGGGAAAATCCCAAAAAGCATAATAGGGCCTCGTTAATAGTGTTTAGTCTCCCATTCATCTGATGAAATCATGCTGTGTGATCATGAGGAAGAATTACATCAAGATGCAGATTGAAACACAGGTGCGAAAAACTTGATATAAATAAAATAGACTGCTCCTCTCTCACTGTTATTGCTTGCTTGTGATTTAGAAAATTTTATGACAAAATATAAAAGCACTTTCACAAGATGCTTTCACTCAAACAGTTATAGCTTCCTGAATCAGTGAAGACAGTGGAGACCCTGTGTATGATCCTGCTAATGACAAGCATTCATTGAATATAACAAGGTTCACAGTGTTCTCACACAGTGCAAAATAAGCAGACGTTTAGAAGATGCACTTTAGGGACATTCACCAATAAAGTGGTGGTCTGCTCTTTACTCCCAAAATTGATAACGGTGACAGCAATGCTGCATGTGCTACACATCTTGCAGTGCTGGCGAGAGCACCTTTGAGTTTCAGATACGAATAGGAGATGATTTTCATGCAGTTATTGACTTTTTCATTTATACATTTGTCTGTCTGCATTAATCATGCCACCACTTCTCTTTTACCAACTTGTCCACACAACGCTGCTTTGAAATGAGGTGTGTTGTGAAAAATGATGTATAGACTAAATAAAACATAGGTATCCTGATATTAAAGTTTTAGTATAAATCGTAGATATACGCATTTAAATTCCATGAAGTGTAATTTTGTCTACATGCTTATGATGCTCTTAGCGAGTAGAGAAGTGCTGGTGCAGAGATGTGACATCAGCACCACAGCGGCAGGAAACTGTATTCAGTTTGTTCTCTGTAATCTTATGTATATGGAGAAGAGCAGCAGGCCGAGTACTGAACCCTGAGGTACACCAGTGCTTAGTGAATATGACTTAGATCATTCTTGAAAGAGTGGGTGTCTAGGAACAAGAGAGTGATCCCACAATCCTATCCTGATTAACGCACTGAATCCAGTCAGAACTGCACCAGCAAGCGGCACACTTTCAAAAAAGACTGTCAGATGAACGGCAACTAAATTCCTGATGGTTTATTTGCTCACACACCTGGATGTGAAGTCGTTCGTTCTCCTGGATCTTTTTCTGCAGATCTTCATCAAAAACACTCTGCGTCTGTAGATTGATTTGGGTCGGCGAGTCTCCTTTATTCTGAAGGAATACACAAACAAGAGACTGTGAAGATCAGACATTTACAGGGAGTGGACCAACTGAATACAACACTGTCAATGACACAATCATATAATCGAGTTGGTGTGCAGACAGCCAGAACACAATCTTATTGATACTGTTAAATGCTCTTATATTTGTTGACCATTATACAAGCACACACAGCAATGCATCAGGCCTAATGACTTTAACATCGTGATTAACATCTGGCAGTTTCTAAAGACTGGTGTGATCAAGAACATGTGTTTAACACACAAATCCTGTGCTAGATACTGGTTTATTAGTGAATTAAGCAGAAACGGTTTCTCAAAAGACTACTACATTAAATACATGTGAATATCAGTATGTCAAGAATCACTTTGCTCTTCACAGATCAGTAACAGTATGTGTGCGTATTAAGAATATGTATATCGGGTTTACTTTGCTCTTCTTGTTTCTGCTCTCTGACAGCAGTAACTCCTCCTGCAGGAGCTCCACTCTCTTGGTGAGCTGCTGGTTTCTGAAGGTCAGACTGTCCATTTCTTGCTGCACCTTCCGAAAACTCTGTTCCTTATGCTTCAGATCCTCCTGCAGATACACAAGACACAATGAACCCATAACATCTCTCTCTCACAAACACACACACACACACACACACACACACACACACACACACACACACAACCATGTTGGGTTTCCATGTTTTATGGGGACTTTCCATAGACATACAGATTTTTATACTGTACAAACTATATATTCTATCCCCTAAACCCAGCGCAACCCCTAAACCCAACCAGACCTCTAACCCAACGTGACCCCTAAACCAACGCGACCCCTAACCCCAACGCAACCCCTAACCCAGCGCAAACCCCTAACCCAGCAACATAGAGATGGACTATGCTGAATTCAAAAGAGCAGACCCAGGCTAGGATGTCTGACACCACCCCCCCCGAATACTGTCCAGCAGCTGAAAGAGGAGCTCAAGCAGTTCAAGAGAGAAAGCCAGGCTTTGGCATCTGACCTCAGAGGAAGTCTAGAGGCACTCAAACATGAGAACAGTGTGCTCTGTTAGCCAAAGTGAATGAGGATGCTGAAAATAGAGAAAGGAGCATCACCAGGCAAGTCCAACACCTCAAAAGACCAACTCTTATCAATCCCCAGTCTCCCAAACCCCTGCCATATTTCAACAACACCCTCTCTGCTCTGCACCCAGCCAAATAACACCCTGGCACCTCCTGATACATTCACACAGCCAGCTGCCAACAGTCAGCTCTGCCCATCACAGCCTCCCTCTACCCAGCCTGAAGAACAAGACCCACAAGTGGTCCTGCTGGCTGACTCAAATGGGAAATTCCTGGACACAAACAAGCTTTTTCCTTTAAAGAAATTTCTGTCTAAACACTGCAGCTCCACAGGCCAGGCAATGAAACTACTGAAAAAGGAGACTCAAGAATCCTGAATGCCTGGTGATTCACACAGGAACAAATGACCTGCACAGGTTCTGTAACGACATTGCAGAGGTGGTGAAAAAGATGGTGGAGCATGCCAGTAGGGAGTTCCCTGACACCCGCATAGTGGTCTCTATCCTGCTGCCTAGGACAAACACCCTTCACCATGTCATCCATGACATTAATATGGAGATCAGAAGAGGATGTGCCACCCTACCAAATGACCACCTGGCTCTCCACCCAACCATTGGCACCTGGGACCTTTATGATGGACTCCATCCACACAAAGAGAGGGTAAAAATATTTGCAAAAACCTTCAAAGACATGGCCATGGGACACAGTCCTTCCACACCCTCCTTAACTAAGAGCCTTAGAGACCATCCCAGACCACCTCCTCCTCCTCCATATCACTGGCCCAGAATAATTCCCCCTGCAATAGAGGAGACAACAGTTCAGTCTGGACCCCAAGTTGCCCAAGGGCCCAGCACCTCACTAATGTGAATTGCAACCAGAGGAGACAACCTTTCCCCATCTCACCCAATACCCACCAGCCCCTCTTACAGCATCAGCATCAGAGATATGCAACAGCACCTGCCCCTTGCACTCCTCTTCACTCGCAGCAGCAGAGTTATGCAGTAGCACCTGCCCCTGGGCCCCCTGCCCACCAGCAGCAGCAGAGATATGCTGCAGTACCTACCCCTGGGCCCCCTGCCCAACCGCAGCATCAGAGATATGCAGCAGCACCTGCCCCTTGCACTCCTCTTCACCCGCAGCAGCAGAGTTATGCAGTAGCACCTGCCCCTGGGCCCCCTGCCCACCAGCAGCAGCAGAGATATGCTGCAGCACCTGCCCCTGGGCCCCCTGCCCAACCGCAGCATCAAAGATATGCAGCAGCACCTGCCCCTTGCACTCCTCTTCACCCGCAGCAGCAGAGTTATGCAGTAGCACCTGCCCCTGGGCCCTCTGCCCACCAGCAGAGATATGCAGTAGCACCTGCCCCTGGGCCCCCTGCCCAACCGCAGCAGCAGAGATATACTGCAGCCCAGACTACTGCCATCGTCCCTCCACCTACTACCTCTGAACTGGGAGACATCAGGGAGATGCTGCACACCCTGTGCACCCGGCTTTTGTTCAGCTAAGATATACTCAGATCACTTTCCCATTTAAAAAAATAAATAAATATTTTTTGTTAGTAAAAGAACAACACAGGAAAATATTATTAGTTCGGAGTAGGCCTAGTAATATTAAATATGTATTTTTATTTAGTATTAGTAGTAATAGTAATATTGATTATATATAGTACATGTCTTTATGGAATTCATATCGAATTATTATTCAGTATTGTAAGGTATAGATAGATGTGGTTATTACTGACAGGGATCTACATCTCTGTGCTATTTATATACCCCCAGTATATTCTTAATATTTTGAAAAAGACACTTTTGAAACCCTCCATTCAGAAATAGCCTATCACCAGGCCCAGGGAAATGTGCTTCTTACTGGAGATCTGAATGGACGAACAGGAACTGAACATGACATCATTGACCCACATGGTAACAATTATGTGTTTGGTCAGTCTCCCCTGTTTACCACACCAACCATCCCCAACCGGAACAACCTTGACTCTGCAGTAAATCAAAGTGGCAGGGAGACTGTCGAGCCTTAGCCTGTATATAGTTAATGGTAGGCTCAGAGGGGACTCTTTAGGCAGATTCACATACTAGTCAGCTCTTGGTTCTAGTGTAGAAGACTATGTAATCACTGACATGGACCCCTCCAATATCAGTGCATTCACTGTCAGACAGCAATCGCCCCTTTCAGACCACAACCAAATAAATGTGTTCTTCAAATTATCAGATCAAACTAGTGACGTAAAAAGGGAACCCAGTAAACTGTATAAAGTACATCCAACTTACAGATGGGCCCCAGACAGTGGAGACAAATTCATCATGGCCTTGAACTCACATGATCTGACAAATTACATATCGATATATGACCAAAACCAATATGTCCCAACTAGAGATGGTGTAAACAAGGCCACTGAGGAAATTAATATGATATTTCAGAAGGCAGCTATTAAAGCTGGTCTTATTAAACAAAAACGGAGGCCTGTTAAAAGGCAAAATGCAGAAAAATGGTTTGATGAAGAATGCAAGACAATCAGAAAAGATCTCAGAAAAATAGCAAATGAAAAACATCGCCAACCAAACAACCCCGCATTACGCATTAATTACAATAACATTTTAAATAAATATAAACATACTATTAGAAACAAAATTATACCCACGAGAAACTTGAAGATATTGAGGATGTGCTTAATCAAAATCAATTCTGGGATATGTGGAACAACTTCAACAGAAAGGAACCACAAGCATTACCCATCCAAAATGGTGGCGTCTGGAGAGACAATTTTGAAAGTCTGTTCAAAGACATACCAATAAATGAAATGAATCCAGATCAAAGCATTATAAAAGATAAACTCCAAAAATTTGAAGAAACAATTAAAAACAACCAAAACCCCCTTGATTTCCTATTTACTTGGGAAGAATTGACCACCCATATAAATTATCTCTGGCCAAAGAAAGCTTGTGGTCCAGACAGCATCAGAAATGAAATGCTCAAATGCAGCACCCCACAGATGCAGAGGGCCGTGTTGAAGTTGTTCAACATTGTAATACAGTCAGGATGTTTTCCTGACATCTGGTGCAAAGGACTCATTTCCCCCATTTATAAGAGCGGGGACAAATTAGACCCTAAAAACTACAAAGAAAACTGGCATCTGTGTCAGCAGTTGTCTAGGTAAGCTATTCGGCAGTATTCTTTACAAAAGAATACTTCATTTCCTCGACAAACACTCCATCTTGTATAAAAATCAAATTGGCTTCCTTCCAAAACACCGCACCACCGACCATGTATATACCCTTCACACTTTAATTAACAAACATGTACACCAAACAAAAAATGGTCAAATATTTGCTTGTTTTATTGATTTCAAGAAAGCTTTCGATTCTATTTGGCATGAAGGGCTATATTATAGACTTCTGCATTGTGGTATAGGTGGCAAAATATATGATCTGATTAAATCAATATATTCAAAAAACAGGTGTGCTGTTAAAATTGGAGACAAACAAACTGAATTCTTCACCCAGAGAAGAGGTGTCCGTCAGGGTTGCAATTTAAGTCCAACTTTATTTAATGTATATATAAATGAACTTGCAGTTCAGTTGGATCAATGTGCTTCTCATCCTCTAGATGGAGAGGTGAAGTATCTGCTGTATGCTGACGACCTTGTTCTACTGTCTCCTACTGAACAAGGACTACAGCTGCAGCTGGACATAGTAGACAAATACTGTCAAGACTGGGCCCTAGCAGTAAACATGAAGAAAACTAATGTCATGATTTTTCAGAAACGGCCCAAGTGTCAAGAAAACAAACACCAGTTTACTATGAATAATTATCTAATTGAACACAGCATGAGCTACACCTACCTTGGTATAACAATAACAGCATCAGGGAGTTTCAACATGGCAGTGAATGCACACAAAGAAAAAGCTCGAAAATGTCATAATCTCTAAATTCCAATTAAAAGCTGGCTGAAAATATTTGATAGTGTCATCCAGCCTATTGCGCTGTATGGTAGTGAAGTGTGGGGTCCACTCAGTCATCACAGCTATACACGCTGGGACAAACACCCAACAGAATCTTTACATGCAGAATTCTGCAGATACATAGAAATACACCAACAAATGCATGTAGAGCAGAATTAGGCAGATACCCACTGATAATTAGCATTCAAAAGAGAGCAAATAAATTCTTTATTCACCTTAAATCCAGCCCCCGAGACACCCTTCAATCCAAAGCCCTCCAAATCCAAGAGCTGAGCCCAGAAAAGAGTCCCCTACATCAGTTGGTGCTGAGACTAATCGTACCCCCTCAAACACACTTTGACCAGTCTCACATCAACACTGTTCTCCAAACACCAATCAGAGTAAACCAAATTATGTCGCAATGCAAAGAAACCTATTTGGAACATTGGAAAGAAGAAACTAAAAGCCAAAGTCGATTAGAATGTTATCTGGCTCTAAACAAAATATCTCTTTACTGTCAGAGATAGAAAACAGAGACAGACCCTAAACAAGTACAGGCTCAGTGACCACACATTGGCAATTGAAACAGGAAGACACAAAAAATCATGGCAACCAAAAGAAAACAGAATATGTGCTCAGTGTTGGACAGGTGAGGTTGAGACAGAAATGCACTTCCTCCTAAAATGTGAAACATTCAGAGAAATAAGGAATGTTTACCTAAACAAGTTTAACTCTGAAACTTCAGAATTTAAAGACCTAAATGACCTCTCAAAATTAAAAATACTCCTAGGAGAAGGAGACAGGGCACATCTTGTTGCCCAATATGTATCAACATGCCACAACCTGAGGGACAGTGAAAGATCTGGACAAACACACACAATGTGATGTGGTCAAATAAATAATAATAATTGATATATTGCTGTTATTTATATATTACTAATAATTATATACTGTCCAAGTTATTGGACAAAATGTATTTTGCTTTTATTCTATATGATGCTTTGGCAACATTGTTTTTGAAACTTTCATGCCAATAAAGCCCATTGAATTGAATTGAATTGAGAGAGAGAGAGAGAGAGAGAGACAGACAGACACACACGGTTTATTGGTCAGATACCTTTAATGAGTTGGAGCTGGTCTGTTCATCCACCACGGCCTTTTTCAACACCTGATTCTGTGCTCTGAGCTGACAAACACACACATTTATTCACTTCTGTTTCATAAGTCTTCACTCAGGTCCTGTCGCTGAACATGCCGTGTGATTAGTCAGAAACAGGATTGATTTAATAGAAGATAAAGCTACTCATGATCTACTTTAGCAACAGACACAGGAAGTTGTCATGTGTCAGTCAGCTGACTGAACTACAATTTAATCTCTTTTATGAACATAAACAGCATTTAAACTTCCACAGTGACACATCATACTTGAATCCATCTATTATATGTAGAAACTGCATTTATTCAGCAATAAATGGAAGTTTAAGACGACTTTGAGTCACTAAACGATCAAACTAAATAAAGCTGTGTACAGTATGATTGAAACAAACATGAGAACAAGTTCACTACCCCACATGCAGATGGAAATAGAATCATATTCACGAACTTCACATTAATGCATTATTACCTTTGAATATTCTTGAGCCAGTTTACTGTATTTACTCTGAAGATCCGTCACGTTTGCCATGATGATGATGTATTCTTCTTCTTTATAATCTACTGTGACAGATACATATGCATTATTTCTATACAAGAATATGAAATCTCTGACTTTATGAGTATAAAGCCTTAAAATGCTCATAAAGAGCTTCCGATGGAATAATAGTGTCTGATACCATCTGATAGCGGCTAATGCTAATGCTAAGCGGGTGTGTTTATGATCAGAGTGAATATTATAAGACAGTTAATGAAAAGACACTTTAACAAGGATCAGATTAATCTATCACATGATTGATGATTTCATCTCAAACCTGATCAAATTAATTTTATTCGTCCGTGAAACTCCGATGCTCGTCTATCGCCTCTATAAGCAGCAGCCAGACAGCATTATAACAAACTGATGAATAATATAAAGATATCAAATCACACGTCTACTGTAAAGCCATCTAGGTCGTGCAGATAAAATACATGACATTCACAGAATTGATTTTTTATATTTCAGCTGCACTAGAAATATCATCGAGCCTCCCGGACTGACCACATGACCTGCGCACACCCTCCTATCAAAATAAAAGCACACGGGCAAAGTTCGCATGTCAGTCTTTCAAACGCTCCCGGGCAGCTAATAATAATATAATGTCAACGTAATCCACCGGCATAAACCCAACTAACATTTTTTTAGTTCCCAGAATAGAGCATTGAGTTACCTTTTTGTTTTCCAGGAAAGTTTTCTTTAGGTTTTACACAATGGTTACCTAAATTTCCCTTAAAGGATTAGTTCACCCAAAAAATAAAACTCTCTCATCATTTACTCACCCTCATGCCATGCCAAACGTGTATGACTTTCTTTCTTCAGAAGAACAACATTTTTAGAAAAATATTTCAGCTCAGTCCTGACTTTCTGTTCTGGTTGCTGCTCACCACCACGCTATCATTCAGGTAGAACTATTCTTTCAACCACCAAAGATAGCTTCATTAATAATCTTCCAGATCTATCTCATACACTCAATAAACCCCAAAGCCCAGAAGAACTTGATGAAATAACAAAAAATATAAATGCAGTCTTCTCTAGCACTCTTGATATTGTCGCCCCACCTCGATTAAAGAAAATGAAAGAAATAAGCCCTGCACCATGGTACAATGATCACACTCATGCTCTCAAGAGAGCAGCTCGGAAAATGGAGCGCATGTGGAAAAATACAAAATTAGAAGTATTTCAGGGTGCATGGAAGGATAGTGTCTGTAGAAATAGACAGGCACTCAAAGCTGCCAGATCAGCATATTTGGGTAAACTCATAGAAAATAACCACAACAATCCTAGATATTTATTCAGTACTGTGGCTAAATTGGTTAGGAATAAAGCCTCAACAGAACCAGATATTCCATCACAGCACAAGAGTAATGAACTCATTAATTTCTTTACAGATAAAATTGAAATAATGAAAAATAAAATTGGAATTATGCAATCATCTGTCATAGCGCCTCAGAAAACAGTGTCGAATAATTTTCCTCACGTGCAACTTCAATCCTTCGCTATCATAGGTCATGAAGAGCTAACAAAACTTATTGAAACATCAAAAGCCACAACATGTTATTATTCATCTCTGACCCTACTAGATCTATGCCTTGCCTCCACAGAATTATTAACTCCTTTTCAAAGTTCTCAGGATACAGAGTCAACTGGTCTAAATCCTAAACTTTGGCTCTGACGGCATACTGCCCAGTAACTGCCTTTCAGCCTGATGCCTTCCAGTGGCCCAAACAGGGTATTAATTATTTGGGTGTTTTATACCCAGAAGATTTGTCTGATTTAGTTTATTTTTTTTATTTTGACCATTTAATAAAAAAGATTTTGAGTGATGTGGGCAGGTGGGCTTCTTACATTTATCTATGATTGGGAAGGTTAATGTTATTAAAATTAATTGTATTCCAAAATTCACCTGCTACAATCTCTCCCTGTAGATGTACCCTCTCTTATTTCAAGCAATCTGATAGCATAGTGAAGTCCTTCATTTGGAATGGTAAACGTCCCGGATTACATTTCAGTA